>NC_135567.1:20305305-20450305 GCF_964340395.1 Glandiceps talaboti
CAAACCTAGTCTGTAAGGTATGGCTTGACGGGGCGCCCTCACACATCGGCCAACCCTAGTCTGTAAGGTACGCCATGATGGGGTGCCCTCACACATCGGCCAAACCTAGTCTGTAAGGTATGGCATGACGGGGCGCCCTCACACATCGGCCAAACCTAGTCTGTAAGGTACGCCCTGACGGGGCGCCCTCACACATTGGCCAACCCCTAGCCAGTGAGGGTGAAACGTCATGGTGTATCTTACAGTCTACTTCTCTTTCTGATGGGGTTGATTTGTACATAAACATGTACGGTATGGTACGTGTAGGGTCTATGATTTGTAGAACAACTGAACAAGGGGTTCAATAGTGCTATAATAGGAATGGTGAATTGTCTGTGTGTATATAAACAACTTAAAGGGTGTGTAATACAAGTCTCTGTACTTCCAACATGCTGAGCCACGTGTTATTAATCCAATTCATTTGTTTACATTCCCTGTTTGTAACAGGTTCCATACGTCCACGGTTTAATGTCGGCAGTTGTACTACAAGAAAAGACTTGGTGTAGTCTTTACAAGCATTTCTTATAGAAATTTGTCACTTTATTTCCTTTCATATAATGATAATCTATCCAAATTTGTAAAAGTGATTGTTTATTTGTATTGGTGTAAAAGTATACCGTATGAATGGTAAACAAGGAAGATTGTAGAAAATGACTAAACTGTAAACTTATAGTAATAGGGAACTTGCAAACCTGCCATATTGAATGTTGCATCATGGGAAATGTGGTAATAAATACTAATCAATTAGTATTATAAACAATAATGTTATATTGTTAGCAACCACAAATAATCAATTCATTGTTACCCTGACCATTGTGGGAGGTTTATTTTATCGGTAGCTCCAGATTAGGTATTACAATAACCACAGATAATCCCATAGCCCATTGCGTCTGAGCATGCTCAGTCTGGATTGCAAGTTCCCTATTCACTACTGAAGAAAATATTGCAAGTACGATGTGTGCTATTCCTAGTCTAGTTCCTGGCGACCATGTTACGATTTTCACTATTTTATCTTCACATTATGTCTTGTCAACGTTGTTACTCTCGTACAGACATCTGTGCTCCCCCTTACAGTGTTCATATAAACATGATGATGTCGCGTCCCCATGTGATTTTAGTTTAAGCAGACTGAAGGTGGAGTTCAGTTGGACATTTGCATATCATATCAGTCCTAGAAAGGTCAACAACATTTGACCTTTGATTTCCCATAATGCATTGTCAACAAACAAAATGGCGGTCGCTTGTACAAGAGTTTTTTGGAAGACATAACAATCTCAGTACGTCAGTGCATTCAAGAAATTCAAGGTATTTTGTCATTACAAGGAGAACAATAAGAAGCCGTAACATGAACGACAACTTGTTATTTTGTCCTAAATTACCACAATAGTCAAAACAGCTGTACCAATGAATATTAATGAGCGATGACGACAGCGTGTCAATTTGTGATGGATTACTACTGACATACGTTGTTTGCGCTTAATTCACCATGGAGTTGAACCACATTTAACGCCTTGAGTAACGACATTGACTAGACGTAATGTGTGAAGATAACGTAGTGTAAAATTGGAATACAGTCACCAGGAACTAGACTATACCCCGAGTATGTCACACTTGCATTCTTATAATATAAAGATAAATCCCTTCACAGTATTGCACAGCTACGTTATCTCAATGATAAATATAAAGTTTGTAGTGAAATAATCACTTTCTAAAACTGTAGATTTCAGGTCATATTTAAGTTATAAAATGTGCCAATGGTAATGTAGTACAACTGATTAATGTAATATACAAAATGTCAGCTCAGTTGTGGTAAAATAATGTTCTCAAATGACCGTAGGGCTCAAAATTAACAGTAGTCCCATGTCCCCAAACTACCAATTCTTGTCAGTCCCATGTCCACAGACTACCAATTCTTGTCATGGGGTTACCATAGTCCCATACCCACAGACTACCAATTCTTGTCATGGGGCTACCATAGTCCCATGCCCACAGACTACCAATTCTTGTCATGGGGCTACCATAGTCCCATACCCACAGACTACCAATTCTTGTCATGGGGCTACCATAGTCCCATGTCCACAGACTACCAATTCTTGTCATGTGGCTACCATAACTTACAGCTTGTAGCCCACTCAGGCTACCACTGATTATGCGATGATTTAAAGGATGGAAAATTTACAGACATTAATTTGATAACACACATACATGTATTTCCAATACAGGAATTCTGTTTTCAGTTTAGGAATATGGGACTACTGGTACCCATCCTTGGGCTACCACTTTCTGAAATTGGTAGCCACTGGGACTACCAAGGAAAAAAAGTTAATTTCAAGCCATGTGGTCAATAGTAAATATTAGTCTGTTTAATGCGCTGACTGTGATTTCCATAGCTGTCATCTACTCAGCCTGTTATAACAGCCATTCAAATGGAGTCATTTTAATGCATCTTAATCTTGAGAAGTGACAACCTGTTGAGAAGGTACCTGGATAGTTCAGCCTACAATGTCGGTCGTGAAATATTTCCCAATATGTTCAAATAGTTTAATTCACTCTGTAGAATTGGAAAACTCTGATATTTTGTTACACTGTAGATTGATGAAATTAAGTGTTGTTGAAGTATTTCCCTGCATGCATTGCTCTTGGAAAGGACTCGTAGTAGCGCCCTCAGTGGTGAGTGTCTACCATGGGTAACTGAGTCTACACACAAACAGGCTAAGTAAATCTAAAACTGAGATGAAAGTGAAAATATTCTGTTCATGATGGTTAAAATATATTTCATAGTACATTTATGAAATAGTTGTATGTAATGTTTGTTTTAAAATAATTTTAAAAATTAGAAATACACGTGATATTAATTTGAGAAATTTTAAATAATTCATTTCTAAGCATCATAATTTGTGATATTAAATATTTGTGGTTGTCACATGAAAAAATGTGTATAAATTTAAATAATCCTTCATGAATCAATAACCAATCAAAATCTGTGTCTGATTTGAAGGTACCAGTGGCACTGCCAATCAAAATTAGTGTCTCATTTGAAGATATAGCTAATAGGTAGATATGGCCCAGCCAATCAAAATCAGTGTTTCATTTGAAGGTTTATATACGAGTACTCAGCCAATTGAATTCAACAAAATATCAAAGAAAAGTGTGTCCACTGTCAAAATCAGTTAATAAGTCTAGAATCCTGTCATGGGATGTTGCTCTTGTTATTCCTCTCAACTAAAACAAATTTACTAATTATTCTACTAACAATGTGAAACAACATATACCAAGCTTTTGTTTGTAACTCAATAAATTGTAAAATAAATAAATAAAGTGTGCGAGATGTTGTTACTACAGCATTTTCCACTCTTTTTGCAATTTATTGAATTACAAATACTTTGTTGATGCTATTTCACTCTATTTCAAGTTAAGGAGGATAACATGATATGTTTTCTAAATTAAAACTCTCATTTTATCATCCATGGCCATTTCAAAGGATGGCAACAATGATATTAGAGTTCCGTCATTATTTCAGTGTCATGTACATGTATAGTTGACTGATATGCAGTGTCACTGTACACAGAGAGACAGTATCACTGTACACAGAGAGACGGTGTCACTGTACACAGAGAGACAGTGTCACTGTACACAGAGAGACAGTGTCACTGTACACAGAGAGACAGTGTCACTGTACACAGAGAGACGGTGTCACTGTACACAGAGAGACAGTGTCACTGTAGACAGAGAGACAGTGTCACTGTACACAGAGAGACAGTGTCACTGTACACAGAGAGACAGTGTCACTGTACACAGAGAGACGGTGTCACTGTACACAGAGAGACAGTGTCACTGTACACAGAGAGACAGTGTCACTGTACACAGAGAGACAGTGTCACTGTACACAGAGAGACGGTGTCACTGTACACAGAGAGACAGTGTCACTGTACACAGAGAGACGGTGTCACTGTACACAGAGAGACAGTGTCACTGTACACAGAGAGACCGTGTCACTGTACACAGAGAGACGGTGTCACTGTACACAGAGAGACAGTGTGTCACTGTACACAGAGAGACAGTGTCACTGTACACAGAGAGACGGTGTCACTGTACACAGAGAGACGGTGTCACTGTACACAGAGAGACAGTGTCACTGTACACAGAGAGACGGTGTCACTGTACACAGAGAGACAGTGTCACTGAACACAGAGAGACAGTGTCACTGTACGCAGAGAGACGGTGTCACTGTACACAGAGAGACGGTGTCACTGTACACAGAGACGGTGTCACTACACAGAGAGACGGTGTCACTACACAGAGAGACGGTGGGGCACTAGACTGATATGCAGTGTCACTGTACACAGAGAGACAGTGTCACTGTACACAGAGAGACAGTGGGGCACTAGATGCATCAACCTGTATACCCTTATCAACGTATCTATGTTTTACATTCGTCACGGAATCACAACTTGCGCTATGGAACAACTTTTTCCGCTTCCCTGTTTTCTTTCCTTCCTGCATAGACATGCTTTTCCGTGGTGTTTTCCGATGTGGTTGTTTCTCATTATAAAGTTCATAGAGATAGTCTATCAGTTCGTTACACCGTTTCTCGATATAGTCATTCCGTAAATCAAACCGATCGACTGCGTTAAAATTAATGTAATGCATAACAATGAGTACGTTTCTGATACTGAAATCCGAGAATAAAATAACCAGGCAACATTTATACAAATGACTGATGTAAGATGTACAGACACTTGTATCGTAATATTGCCACATTACGCCCATAGAAAATATTACTAATTGAATCGGAAATATGAAAAAATACGTTGATCGGTTTGATTGCATTTGTTTTGTCTTCTTATCGGTAAGTTCGTTCAGCTCCTCACTACAGGTTTTCTTCACAAATTCCATTTTCTGTCGATATAAATTGAAAAATCTATCAATATCAAATTTAATTTACATTAATTTCATTTCATTACCCATGTCAGATTCAAATTAAAACTTTACAAATGTACCATATATGGATGTATCACAAATGTACCATATATGGACGTATCACAAATGTACCATATATGGACATATCACAAATGTACCATATATGGACATATCACAAATGTACCGTATATGGACATATCACAAATGTACCATATATGGACATATCACAAATGTACAATATATGGACATATTACAAATGTACCATATATGGACATATTACAAATGTACCATATATGGACATATCACAAATGTACCATATATGGACATATTACAAATGTACCATATATGGACATATTACAAATGTACCATATATGGACATATTACAAATGTACCATATATGGACATATCACAAATGTACCATATATGGACATATTACAAATGTACCATATATGGACATATTACAAATGTACCATATATGGACATATTACAAATGTACCATATATGGACATATTACAAATGTACCATATATGGACATATTACAAATGTACCATATATGGACATATTACAAATGTTCTACATACCCTAATTCCAGTATCTGGAGGTGTCTGGCTGTGTTTTGATTTCTTTCCTACTTTCTTCATCTCTTTTCCCATCTTTTCCACAATCTGTTTCCGAATTTCCATCTCCAGGATAATATCTCTAAGAGCACAAATCTTTGGTTCTAAAACCCAGTCTCCCAACACAAGCATAGAGACCGCTAAATGTTCAATAACGGAAAACTCATGGACAGAACTCCAAAATGGAACGGCAGCATTGATAGATAGAATGAGATCATTACAGAATAGAAAGAATAGAATAAATCTGGCTAGTGAGGTGGTTAACGCTAGAAGTGATGACTTCACTCCAGGGTCGGTCCTTGTACGAATAATGTGTGTTTTCATTACGTAGACCAGTCCGTTCCAAATCATACGAATGTGATGGCATATTTCTTGTATTCCTGATCGGGACGACTGGGTTCCTACATTTAAAGCAAAATACAAAAAACTTTTTTTTCTTAGTAATGAATTTTGCCGACGTCTCGTCAGCATTGTCAGGGGTGTACTACATAAGGCTTTTAAAATTCACTTCCAAGAAATATTTTGACTGTGTGAGTCGAAATTTTCATTACTTAGTACGAACGAATCCATAAACATTGGTTCTCACTTATTTTTCTGTTATTAAATATTAGAAGAACAACTATTTTGTGATGAAAAAAAGTTTCTGGTAAATTTTACAAACACTAATTTGCTGACAGTAGTATCATATAACCATAATTACTAGTTTAGTATCCCTAGTAACAGAGAGGGTGAAATCTTTGTGTGTGTGTGTGTGTGTGTGTGTGTGTGTGTGTGTGTGTGTGTGTGTGTGTGTGTGTGTGTGTGTGTGTGTGTACCATACATATGCATGAATGCACTCATGTGGGTAAGTGTGGGTAGGTAGGTAGGTTATAGGTAGGTAGGGTGGGTGGGTGGGTGGGTGGGTGTATTAGTGTTTGTTATTTATCTTTATTTCCACATGAGTTTTCACAGATTGATGTTGTTGCTACAGACACAGAGAGTTACAAGATAGATATCTTACCAATAGCACAGACTGGTCTTGGTATTTGTGGTCTAACTAGTTTAGTACAATCCCAACTCAGCATTTCCAGGATTTCAGTTTCTGAAGAAATAATATATATAAATGTTAGATAGAGACATTTCGATCTAATTTTGACTATTGTCATAATTTACCCTGTAAAATTTGCTACTGGTCTTCCAATCTGTAATGGCTGTACATCTGATGAGAAGAAACCAATAACACAGAGACCATATGGAAAACAACGGAAAACATTTACTATCTGAACTAGACACTCTTGTAAAAAAAATCAACAACAAAAAAACCTAACCACCCCTTTTATACCTTGGTATTCCTACACTCATTATAAAGAAATAGTACTATATTACATATATGTACAAAGTTTATAACAATTTTCTTTACATTTTTCAAAGTTTCACAAGAAATTTGTATAAAAATGGCGAAATTTAGGTGTGGGTCAGCATTTCAATTCTGGTATTTAAAAAAGTGTGGTGACGCTGGGTTATCTTTTTTTTGTCATCAATAGTTAGGCCTAATAAAAAAAAATTGTATGGTTCCGATTACGCTCAATTTTAGAACAGGAAGGGTAGGTAGATTTTTTATTTTATTTTATTATATATTTTCTGTGTGAGTGTCTAGTTCAGGTTTTCCATTGTTTTCCAAATGATCTCTGTGTTGTTTATTTCTTCCTATCAGATGTACAGCCATTACAGATTGGAAGAATAGTTTTATATTGTCTTAAGTTGATGTTAGTTTCCGCATCCACTATTTCTCATGAAACTTCACAATTTTTGCGATTTTATTATTTTTTTCTCGAATACTTAAAAAAAGTTTAGGGTCAGCGTGAAAAACTTGGTGGGGTTGGGTAACCAGAACCAAACAATTAATTTTTTAGGCCTAAATTACAATAGTACATATAAACAGAGTATAAAAATATCTATCACAAATTCCATTATTTTTACAGATTTTGTGTATATTTTCTAAATAGTGATTGTAAGAAAATAACCATTTTTTGACGGTGAAATAATAAAAAAATAAAAAAATATGTTTTTCTATCTTCAATATCATACATTCAAAGATGTAAGTATATTCGCTGGGCTGGGGATGTTTTTAAATTTTCATAAATCATGCTCTGTTATTGACTAAATTATGGTTACATACAAGAAATAATGATTGTCTTGAAAACAAAGGTGATCATGATGACATGTGATATACTGTTTTCTCTACATTTTTTACATATCCAGATATTAATTTTTACATTTGCAAAGAAGTACAAGAAAATTCTGACAAGTTTTATAACATTTTGACAGCAATTTATATCAGATGACATGTACAAGGAGAAGACTCTAACTTCATGTAATAAACAAGTGCCAAATAATAACAATAATAATAAAGTGTGAGGTAGAAATTAAAGATGTCTCGACCAGTCACTATAATCTTCTGATGATCTTATTAAACCGACGTTTCGGCAATGGAACAGTTGCCTTCTTCAGGGTAACACTCGAACGTATTCCTGCATGGTAAAGTGAATATGAATGAAATAAATATCTTCATTGATGTCAGAATTGTTTCCTTTAGATGTACTTTACAGACTAATGTATGATGAATATTTACTTACTACGTAGATACTCTTGTCGACTGTTAGTTTTGCACCCTTCTACTTTTCGCTTGATCTGGTCAATGATTGCTTCTCCGATGACACCTATACAGTCTTCTCGTCCCAGATCTTGCAAAACGTCCACTATCTCACGCAATGTCTTCTCGGAAAAACAGCCATTCAGAGCCTCACTAGTTGGATGTTTGTATCTCTCCCCAAGACAGCGAACGGTATTATGATCGAGTCCAAGTTCCTGGAGGAAACTACGGTAGTCCTTCCCAAGGGGGTGGTCTACATCCAGTCGGATAGAAAGTTTGTTTGCCAACAAATAACTTGACGGAAAGGCACGGAATGGAAGTCCACCGATCGTGGTTGGTACGTCTGTACCCAGGATTGCAGTGACATTCCCATTTTGACACGCCATAAGTTAGAAAAAATTGACGACACTTCAAAATAAACAGCTGTCATTAACTTTGTAAATTCATAACAGTTCACACGCCAAAACGGTTTGGCAGGTCAGCTGTTACACGCCTGGCCCCTACTTTCGTGTTATGTGGGGTCTATGTATGGTATAACGGTAAACGTGATACCAGAACAGTTGAAGTAAACATGGCTACCGCTGCACTCAACACATCAGTCAAATTAATGCGCACAGGGCTAATTTATCTTAAACAAAACATAAATATTAACATTATTATTAGTATTAATTAAATTCAAGATTAAACAAAAAGTGTACATTAAATCAATTTTGCCGCACTCTAGTTCTAATTATTTAAGGTTGGGAGATTTTTCGCGAGTTATTTACGCGGAAAGATACACTTAGTGATCATGTGTGTGGCTATAAATAGAATTCAGGGAAATACCTCATCGACCTGTGACCTAAGGTTAAACCCTGGGTTAAACGTAGCGTCTGTAGGCGAAACCATTCTTAATAGCGCAGGAGTTTTGTACTTGTTGGCAAAACGGTTCCAATCAAACACTTGAACCATGGAAGTAGTACTTGCCCTGAGACCACTTGGGTAGACCTTCTATGCTTGAACACAGTCTCTCGGAGTCGAATCACTTGCCGACAAGGGATATCGCTTTCTCACTGCAGTACCCTCCCCCCTTATTTTTTTTACCATGTCGCATGTTGTCCATGTTGTTTGTTTTTTGAGGCGCGGCGATGGAATCGACGAACGCAGTAGTAAACCATCTTCGCTCCTGGCTTTACCCTGAGTGAACATGTTACATTCCAGGGTGTTGTCAGTGGTGATAGTGATGAATACCTGTTGCCAAGGTAATGACATAATAAATGAAACAAACTCAAACATAAATTTCATTTAATAGTGATCTGAGATTTCACAAATAAAACCAGTGATTTCAACAAAATTCACTTCAAAACAACTTCGGGATCTCCACAGAACTTTAAATAACTCGAAAGAAGTGGGTGATCTCTACAAAACCCAACTCAAAAGTTAACGAAAATTGCACATTTAATTTGGTATATTAAACCCCCAATAACTATTGTCTTTCCAGACACACCAATTGTAATTTGTAATAAAATATATAGTTTGATGGTGTCAAGTTTAATATGGAGGTGTTTGGGTGAGAACTTATACCTGCAAGGATATCTAAATACTGTAGTCACTGGTTAGTTTTCACCGAGGCACTGGATTACAGGCATTTGTTTCCCGAGTTATGACTCAGACTGTTTCTATCAGAATACAATAAAATGTCGATAATATCGTTAATATTGACGTATTTAGCCAACTATATATGGAAGGGGTAAAATTACACTTATTTCTATCATCGCGCATGTCCACTCACCGCGAAAGAATACGTCAACATTAACAATATTATCGACATTTTATTGTATTCTGATAAAAATATTTTGATACATATCTCGGGATGCCTGTGCACTGGATACATCATACACGCTAACGATTTTTTTTTCGGCTGAAATAAGTTTCCCTAATGAGTTGCTTTGTTACCTTTCGATATTCAACATTGTGAAAGATGCTGTAGTGAATACGACAGGCCTTGAACTGGATAAGTTATTTATAGTAACACGTTATGTGTCTACTAATTCCAGTCATGCGGCTGATGGGGTGGAATACAGTGCACTGAAATGTTGCTGTATTATAAAGTAAACATTTGCATTCTGTAAAACGTGTACTCAAAACTACGGTACGTATACTGTACAATAATACTAATCCGAACTGAAAGTGCTCATTAGAAATGAATTAAACAAATAAAACAAACAAACTAATATAATTTGTCCTTGTCTGTGGTGACAACGACATATCCACCTGACCCATTCGTGAGTCATCGAGGTCAACTTACGTACATATCATATGTGTTTGTGATCGATTCCAGGATTTCTCTGTGAAGGGGAAATCCCTGTTCTAACTATAGACACACACGTCTGTGATTCAGCGTATAACCACAGGGAGCAGCGAGCATGTAACTGATTGATCGATCGATCGATCGGTTGATGTATTGATTGATTGATTTACTAGTTTATGCATGATCGAGTGTTTGTCCAGTGTGATAATCTCCCAGCAGATGAGAGATAAAGCAAACTGTTAATGTAAGTGATCTCCTGCCAGTTTTAAGATAAGGGGTGTTTTAATTAAGATAAGATTAGAAGAATGGACAAGGCGTCTTTATTTAGTCAATAAAGCAAGGAGAGAATTACATACAGCCTCAGACTTTTAGTGGTCTGAGATCAACAGCTGAGAGCAAAGTAACCAGGGAAAGAAAAAGAAATAGTTTTAAAACTCAATGAGTCAATTGATCAATATCACACATAAAGTAAGTTATATTGCACCACAAAAATTGATCAATCAATCATTCAACCAAATAATAAATCAATCAATCAATACATCAACCGATCGATCGATCGATCGATCAATCAGTTACATGCTCGCTGCTCCCTGTGGTATAACTGTTTACACTCCTCGGATTTAGTATCTCTTCGCACAAAGTAACCCGCCTTGAGCAAACAGTTCAGGGACTGGATTTTGACGACGGAATATTATTCTTTCATATAGACACAATTATTGAGATGTTTATTTTTATCTGTAGATGATTAATATGTATGTCTGTGAACGATTGCCATTTATGGTTTATAATGACGCGAAATAATTTCACTTTCGCTGAGCGCCACCACACGACGGTGAACACCCGGAAATGCAGAGATGTTTAGACATTCCAGATTCAGCTCTGCTCTGGGCGATAACATGTTGTTCGCCTTTCGGACTTCGTAGCGTGCACTTACCAGTAAATATGGTTTTGAAAAGCGGTTGTCTTCGGACGTTGTAATTATATTTCTAGAGACATATCGATATTTTTGCATTTATCAAGAAAGATTATACCATCAGTCGCGGTTTCGGATATGGCCAGCGGGGCCGAGGATTCGACTCAGTGTCAGACTCAAAGGACAAGGCGAACCATTGGCTGTCTCGCGTTTGATGAGTTCCCATGCAGTTTCCGCGTTGCACACCGACTTTCAACTCTACTTGATGTTCCAAATATAGTTGGAAACGACTATAGATGTTTTCTGGAGGAACTTGGACTACTCCACAACACCGTTCGATTTCTTGGCGAAAAATGTGAACGTCCAACATTCAAGGCATTGGAAGGTCAACTCTCGAAAACGACGTTCAACGACATAGTGAACGCTTTGCTGAAACTAGAACGGTTTGATTGTGTTTGCATCGTTCGTGACGCTTTACTGGAGCAAATCAGACACAAACCGGGCAAAAATGGAGACAGAAACGCCATCACAGATAATAAACTTATTGGTAAGTATTTCTCGGAAGTCATTTTAAATAAATGTACGTTGCAGGTCAATGCAGTCAATGAATGAATGAAATATATACATGATAATAGACAGGAAATCCGTAAGAGAGATGTAAGATGTAGGTAGGACGGATGTCGTAGCAACACAAATACCACCCCTTTTAATAAAAAAAACACTTCCTTTGGACCCCTCAGATGAAGCTACTAAGTTCCTCTATCATAGATAGATAGCAAGACTGTGTGATTTAAGTTTTATGCATTTTTGCATATGTTTTTCTCATATAATATGTCACACATTGGCCTTTTGAATATTGTGTTATTTTATACTGAGTGATAGATTAGACAGACATACAGACAGACACAGACGTACGTACGTACGTACGTACATACAGACAGACAGACCATACATACAGACAGACATACATACATACATACATACATACATACATACATACATACATACATACGTACGTACGTACATACGTACGTACGTACGTACGTACGTACGTACATACATACATGGACTAGATAGATAGACTAGATAGACAGACAGAGACTGACACTCAGACAGACACTGAGGTTGATAACAGAGAAAAAGATGCAGTGAGTGGGAGATAGCAACTGTCTGAGAAAGGGCGGCAAATCTAGTGAGACACATAAATATACTGTTTCTTCCTATGTAGAGGCAGATATCAAGAAAATGTTGAGTTGGAATTGCTGTAAATTGATAATGCCACAAGAACCACAAGGACCAAGATCTGTGCATGAAATTGGTAAGGGAACTGTTGTATATATCCCCTCTCCACAACACCCTCACCCCCACACACATTCTCCCATTGACACATTTGAACACCCTCCCCCATCGATCACTCCCCTCACAAACAGGGAAAACATGTTCCTCATCCCAACACACATAACACCTCCAGTCACCTCCAGAACAGTAGCCAGTTCTGCTCACACAACACCCACACACCCACACATCCATACATCCATCCATCCATACATCCATCCATCCATCCATACATACATACATACATACATACATACATACATACATACAGACAGACAGACAGACAGACAGACAGACAGACATACATACATACATACATACATACATACATACATACATATGATACATACATACATACATACATACATACATACACATACATACATACATACATACATACACACACATACATACACACACATACATACATACATACATACATACATACATACATACATACATACATACATACATACATACATACAGACATACAGACATACAGACATGCACACACACCACCCTATCCACATTCACATCACACAAAGCATACAAACTATCTCTTTGTAAATTATTTTCTGAAGGTATTTCAGATATATGACTGCTGAGCTGTACCACGGTATATACTTTTAGTCCACACAGTTATCAGAAATGTCTGGCTGAATAGTAAATAAATCACTAAACATTTAAAGGCCAGGGTTTCAATACCAGGTTCTCACATTAGTGTTATCTTATCAGTTAAAGGCCAGGGTTTCAATCCCAGGTTCTCACATTAGTGTTATCTTATCAGTTAAAGGCCTGGGTTTCAATACCAGGTTCTCACATTAGTGTTATCTTATCAGTTAAAGGCCAGGGTTTCAATCCCAGGTTCTCACATTAGTGTTATCTTATCAGTTAAAGGCCAGGGTTTCAATCCCAGGTTCTCACATTAGTGTTATCTTATCAGTTAAAGGCCAGGGTTTCAATACCAGGTTCTCACATTAATGTTATCTTATCAGTGAAGCCATGAGGATTACATCGAATTATTCTTTTGTTCTGGACCAACTTTTTTAATAACTTTGTCAGACAACTGTTTTTCATACCTTAAATGTGAACTTGGAAGTTCAAGGTCTCTGTTATATTTGGGAGGAAAAATAGCTTTCTAAATGTGCTGCATAAAATGTTGGCTATGAACTAAAAATTATGCTAAAAATTCTGTTTTTGTTTCATTTAGGTGTGCATCCAACAAGAAACGTCCCTCAAGAAGTCTGTCATCACATACGAATGATTCGAAGTGAAATAGTGCGTGTCGTAAATAGACACGTCATTCGTACACGAAGTGATCCAGGAGTCAAATCATCTCTCTTAAGTTTAACCACGACACTTGTCAGGGTTGTTCTTTTGTTTTTGATCTTCAATGACGTAATACTTCTTATTAACGCAGTACTGCCAATATGGAGTTCGCTCCACGACTTTTCAATTATTGAACATTTAGCGGTTTTTCTACTTGTTGTCGGTGACTGGGTGTTAGAACCGAAGATTAGTGCCTTGAAGGACGTTATGCTCGAAATGAAGATGAGGAAAAAGATTCTAGTCAAAGTGGAAAAAGAACTGAATAAAGAGAGAAAGAAAATGGAAAAATGGAAAAGGAAGCAATCAAGTGGATCACTAGACGTTATAATCAAGGTATGTAGTTGGTATAAAAGTGGCCATATGGATGAGGATTTGATATTTATTTTGGATTTTTAATTTATAAAACAATTTTATCATGACTTTCTACTTGAAAAATCAATTTGAAATAACATATGCCAAGTCCTTGTTTGTAACTCAATAAATCCCAAAAGCATACTAAATATTTAAAATTATAGTAATTGTACATACAATAACAAACTGTTTGTACATATTTTTTTTTAGCTTTTGCTCTGTAGCTGCAAACACAAATTTTTGTCAATGTTAGTTCACATTGATTTTCAAGTCAGGAAGTCATGATAAAATATTTCATAGATAAAAAATCCCAAATAAATACCAAATCCTCATCCATATGGCTACTTTATTGATGGTAATAATTAATTTATGTAGCATCATCATTATCCACAGAAGCACATAAAAATACCCAGAAGGCAATCTGATTAAAATCTGATGTAGTGTACATGGTGCGATTTCTTGTTGGCTGTTACATTTTCTGTTTGTTCATTTGTGAGCACTCGTTAACACGAAGATGTGATCCCTTGGGTTTATTGATAAAATAATGCTATTGGATACTAATATATGTATGTCTGCTAACTCCCATGAGATAATGTGTGTCTGTGGCAAGGACTTGCACTGAACAATGAATGACTAACAAGTTTCAGTTTGGTTGTCTTTGTAAGTACACCTTCATGGTAATTATACATAATGTGAGTAAAATGAAATAAAACCTCCACAAACTAAAGTTTGTAAAAATTTCTCAGAATGATTTTTTCCTATATTTTACCTGAAGAATAATTTGTCTGATGTTTTAATTTACAGAGAAAAGACTTTGTTACAGAAGAACTTGAGGAACTTTCACGGAAGGAAAATACTTTAATGAAATCTATAAGATCAACGTATTTGTTTATTTTTCCTTTGCAATGGGCGATATTTATCATTGGATCATTGTTGTATTATTACGATAATGGTGGTAGTTGTACATCATATGGTAATATTTTATTTAAATGCTGCCTGGCTGTTCTATGCTCAGACTTGATTGTTAGGAACGCTATCATCCTGATACATTACGTTACCTTGAATGCTGTCGGTCGGTTTGACTTCAGAAATGAAGATGTGACGGAAAAGTTTAACGAATATGAACTTCATCTTCATGAACTTTACAAGGAGAAGCTAACGGAGCAAGTGGTTCCTGATGTAAAAGTGATAAATGGGAATGAGGGACGGAAAAAGAGAGGTCGAAGGAAAAGAAGGAAAGAATAAGGATTATACCACATACAATGGAAATTATTTGAACAGAAAGTATAGGATTTATATAACGGACTGGACATGTAATTGTTTGCATGTGAACAGAAAGTATAGGATTTATATAACAGACTGGACATGTAAAATTGATAAATGCAAACAGGATGGATAAAGAGAGACCAAAGATATTGTCTTTGAACAGATAATATGGATCCCTGGTCATTCTACATCACTGGTTTTGCATTGCTGGAAAATATGAGTCAAAACATTCCAATTCACCGTTATCTTTCCTAAATTTTCCAAAATTATGCTTTAGGAGGTATAATTAATGTTATTCCCCAATATTTTTCTTCATTCAGAAAATACTCGTGACCTAAGTGGTTATCACTCCGAGTCTAACAACTCATAATGACAAGGCCCCTTAGGTCACTCTTTAAAATACTCGTGACCTAGATGGTTGTCACTATGAGTCTAACAACTCGTAATGACAAGACCCCTTAGGTCACTCTTTTTTTTCTTGGCTGAATGTTCTTAGTTTGGCCAACATACCTATCTTTACATGCAGTACAATATTTTGTAAATATTGGCCATATGGATGACAAATGGGTATTAACGTGGATGTTATTTCACATTGATTTGTCAAGTAGGAAGCCATGATAAAATTGTTCTATAAATTAAAAATCCAAATAAATACCCAATCCTCATCCATATGACCATTTTAACTAAGGTTCTGAGTTTGGTCAACATACATATCTTGCCAACAATGCAAACTCAGAATCTTAGTTTTTACAATATTTCATAAATGTATTTATTAAATAAAAAATGTTTAACATAAGAACTTAAAGCAATCTAAAACTTAAACAATCTTGTATAATAATGTTTTTAAAACAACATCTTATGTGGAATAAATTGTTTTTAAATGAATTTTTCAATTCTTTTAGTAGAATGTAGTGTCAATTTATTATTTTCATACAAAATCTGAATCTGAATAAAATGAAATTTTTACTTTAATATCAATGTATTTATCAATGTATGTGTGTGTATGTGTGTATGTGTGTGTATGTATGTATGTATGTATGTATGTATGTATGTATGTATGTATGCATGCATGTATGTATGTATGTATGTGTGTGTGTATATGTGTGTATGTTTGTGTGTGTATGTATGTATGTATGTATGTATGTATGTGTGTGTATGTATGTGTATGTATGTATGTGTGTATGAATGTATGTACATAGATGTATGTATGTATGTATGTGTGTGTGTATGTGTGTGTGTGTGTGTGTGTGTAAAACAAAATTTATCCTTGGCTAATAATAATACTGATAATAATGTTTTATGGTACAGAAGGCATTGGATATAGTGAATGCATAGATAGCTGCTGCAATAATTTTAACATTAGTTTTGATTTTGAGGTTTTTTTCTGTTTTTGATTTTTTTTTCGTTCTGAGGGTTTATGGTTAACTTCTGGAGCAAAAAAGCTCAAAAACAGGAAAAAACCCAACTCAAAATCAAAACTGAGGATACAATTATTGCAGCTAACTTTTGCCTCACATCCGTCTATTTCAGGTTGTACAGAAGGAAATGTAGCATTTGTTTTGAGGTTAAACCCTGGAACAAAAAAAGTTCAATAATGAAAAAAAAACCACCTCAGCTAATACATAGATGAAATGTTAAAAATATTACAATACACATTATGTTCATGTACATCAGGGTATTAAAAGTTATCCACATCATTCATTCCTTATATTGAACGCCAACAAATTATTTTCTAATACATCCATTTCACACTTCATTTGGCAAAAATTCGAACTTCCCGAAAACTTTCATATCATCTCTTTGGTTATGAACACCGCCCTCTATCGAGACTAAACAGACAATTGCGCATGCGTTTACTGGAAGCCATTTTTCAGGAAGTGCACACGGCGTCGTCGACGATAGCACTCGTGTGAAGACCTGTGTTATTTGTTTGGCAATAACACATCAAATATGTCAGTGAAAGAGATTACAGAAGATGCCCAGTTTCCAGTCGAGTTAACAGCAGCTGGTAACAGGCTAGTTGTTGTTGATTTTACGGCGACTTGGTAAGAAAATTTGTTACTAATTCACGAACGTTTTCATAGTCGCAATGTCAAACGATAGTCGACACATGTCGTACACTGAGTCACAAAAAAAGTGTGAAGTCATGTACCTTTGTGTGGCAGCAACCAGAACTTCTACGTAAAGTAAAGATTTCAAATCACTTGACATTCTTTATTTCACCGGAAAGTGCGATAAGTACATGAACAATTGTCATACCGAAATCAAATTGACTTTGTCATACTGACACAGTGACTGAAATAAATAAAATGGTTGTGTAACTTGTGAATTATAGTCCTGGCAATCTAGCGTAAATTTAGGCCAAACCAGGACATAATTGCAACAGAAATAATTTTTAGTGCATCTTGCTCAGAATTTTATGCTGAATAACATCTTAAGTCTAGAAAAATTTCAGTGGTGGAACATGGTGAAATATGACGTTTTCTTAATTAGCATAATTAGTGAAAAAATGATTTCATGAAATATCATTTGTTCAAAGACCAATGCAAGTAACATGTCTATGGGTAGGTCTGAAGGTCATGAATTACTTTGGAGTCACTATATATGATGGTACGCACATTCCTATTGAATTTAAACAAACTTAATGTGTGTATTTTTAATTACTTTAATTAAGGTTAGAGATTACATGTGACCTCAGACCACTATAAAGAACAGACTAGAAATGTGGCTCTTCCCTTGATGTGATGCTGTCACTTATTTGCTGTAGCGATATCTTTTAATTCTAATTAGGGGCCATTGTTTATGAATGAAGTTCCAATGTTACATTTCATCACGTAAAGTAACGTGACATTTGGGCCTGAGTAACTGCAATAATTGTAGCGTTTGATATGATTTTGAAGACTTTTTCTTCTGTCGTTTGTACTTTTTTCGTAATGATGTCTAACTCAAAGCAAAGCTACAATTCCTGCATTAAACGTAAACATAAATAGACGGAAGCCATTGAGATCTGAATCGCAAAGTTGGGTGATAGAGAGACTGTGGTTGGGTGGATTATTCTGCTATATTATGCCTTGCCTGCCAAGAATTCAGACATTTGTTGACAGTGTAGTTTATTCTATTCCCTGTCCTACAGTAGTATCCATTTTTCACAAGAACTTGTAGCAAAATGTAGCATGCTTACAACAGTATAGCAATAGATTATTCGATAATTCACATTCTGACTACCCGAGGAATAAACCCAATAATCTCACAATATTTGAATTGACGTTTCAAAATCCTTGTAAAAATAACTTATTATATATTCACACATAAAGGTTGCTAGGAACAATCAACTTCAACAGAGCATAACTCATCTGAAAATGTAGTGATTTTGATTCTGACTGCTTAACAGTCTTCATTTCCAGTCATAGACTACACTTACTAACGGTAAACCTTTGACCTTTTAAGATAGAAACTGGTTGAGTGAATTGCAAAACACCGTAAAGATCCAAAGTATCATTTTGCACAATGTTCAACAGTTTTTCGGAGAGGGTTTAAAAGAAAGACATGCTTGAAGGGTGATCATGACAGTAGGGAGAGGGATTAATAGCCCCATTCACACCTAATACAATAGGTATTCCTAGTCTGTTCCCTATAGTGGTCTGAGATAATAATAATAATAATCTTTATTTATACTGGATAGTTCTTTAAGCATTTAAACACTTGTCTCCCAAGAAGTCCAGTGAGGGCCATCCCTCCCAGGGTTCAATGTTAATGCAGGAGGAAACCAGAGTACCCAGGGAAAACCTACGTTGTTGGGTAGAGTCAAACTGAACGACACTCTTCTTACTTACAGTGTGGTAAATTTAATCGAACCCTGACCGCAGTGGTAAGAGATATAACGTAAAATGATTATAAGTATACATTTTTGTGATCACCCATGTGAGTAGTATGTCTGTCATTAGATATTGGAGTACACTTTTGTACCTGAATACTGTCCTGTCATCATGAAATATCTCCCCTGAGACTAACTTTATACTCATGGTAATATGTACTTACATATTTGTTTGTTTGTTTGTTTATTATTTAGGTGTAGACCATGTCAGAACATAGCCCCACATTTTGTACGTCTCAGTACAGCCTTTCCTGCAGCTGTATTCTTGAAAGTGGATGTCGATCAGTGTTCGGTAAGTCAGAATCTTTGTATGTTATTAGATATCAGACATCTTAAGAGGGGGAGGGGGCGGGGGGAGTTGAGATCAATAGTTCAGTGTAGGATAAAAAAAATAAAATTCTTTTAGTTAGGCCTCAGATTCCCCCCCCCCCCCCTAAATTGGCCAAAAATTGAACAATTCTTGCAAACTGCACATTCTATTTCAAATATGTAGTGGTATGAATACAGTATGTAGTAGTTTGTAGCGCTATGAATACAAAGTCAGTATGTAGTAGTATGAATACAAAGCCAGTATGTAGTAGTATGTAGTGCTATGAATACAAAGCCAGTATGTAGTAGTATGTAGTGCTATGAATACTAAGTCAGTATGTAGTAGTATGAATACAAAGCCAGTATGTAGTGGTATGAATGCAAAGCCAGTATGTAGTAGTATGTAGTGCTATGAATACAAAGTCAGTATGTAGTAGTATGTAGTGCTATGAATACAAAGTCAGTATGTAGTAGTATGTAGTGCTATGAATACAAAGTCAGTATGTAGTAGTATGTAGTGCTATGAATTCAAAGCCAGTATGTAGTAGTATCATCCAATCAGAAAAGTTCAGGAATTAGTATCATCCAATCAGAATAGTGCAGGAATCGGTATCATCCAATCAGAATAGTTCAGTGACAGTTGCAGCAGTAATATGCTAATGAGCTTATAAGGCAAACTTATAAATATGTGGTTATAAATAAAAGTCCTTTAGAAGGTTGACTCTGATTGGTCAGAAAACTATGAATAAGTTATAATGAAAACTTTGATTTTTAATTAACAGCAAACAGCGCAATCCAACGGAGTGACAGCCATGCCAACTTTCATGTTTTTCCGGAATAAAGTAAAACTAGACGAGATGAGAGGAGCTGATCCAACAGCACTGCAAGAGAAGATAAAACAATGGATTGGGAATGATGCCGGAGAAGACGAGTCCAAGGAAAGCAGTGTACCAGGATATGTAAGTAGTATGACTGGATGTTGTTTTTAGAAAGATACATTTCAAGACAAGTCTGGTGATAAGGCCAAAAAAAGAAATATATCTGGTTCTGGTCAGTGCGCGCGTGCCCTGAATACCCCGCGTCGATCCTTTTTTTTCCTGATAATTTTTGCTTTCCCGTTCCGTATTTATTGTCACCTGACTGTACCCTAGGTTCACCCGTAAAATCCCTCTCTATCATTGCTGGTGTTTAGTCTTTGTTCTATAAAATAACTCAGAATCAAAGAGGTCAACATGTCTTTCCATCATTTCCTGATGAAAATGTTATTTGAAACATAATAACGACAAAACAAGACTAAATGTAACAACATAAGCGACTTCCAATCGTGCAATGCATTTGTTGTGATTGATTGATTGGTGTAAATGATTGATTGAACAAATGATCCATCGATGGATGGATGTGATTGATTTATTGACTGATTGGTGTGATTAATAGACCAATTGATTGATTGATTCTATTTTTATCTCAACAGGTAGACCTGAATCAGTTCATCAACAAACAAGGAAGTGAATGTCTAAATCAAAGTGATGATCATGAATTATCTAGTATCTTTACTAAAGGTGGTCTTCATTTAGAATCTGACTGTGATGAACAGGTGAGTTTAAATAACATAGTATCTTATTGGCTGAGATTGGCTAAAGGTAGTCCAGGATTGGTGGCAGAGCAAGGGGCTGGCCAATTAAAGTTCCTGTTGGTTTAATGTGGAGTCAGCTGAATGAATGAAAATGCAAGTTTAAATAAAGTTTCTTATTGGCTGAGATTGGCTAAAGGTAGTCCATGATTGGTGGACAAGCAGTGGCACCAACCAATCCCTTGGGGAAATTTTTTTGTCTCATTGTCCTCAAATGGTTTGAATTTTTTCATTTCAAATTTTGTAAAGGAAAATGTCCCCAACCTATTTTTTTGGGTTTTCCCAGTTACTAGTAGTCTCCCAGTAGGTTTATTGTTTACCCAACTGTTTGTAATCACTCACTCAAGTTACTATTTCACAAAAAAATAACACACTTATGTTAAAAATTGTTTTATTCCAATAAAGAACAAAAAAAGCCCATGATATGCCTGGAATGCAGCAAAACAAAAGCAATATCTATATGCAAATTTGGTATACTCTATAAATGTAACTATTAATTTAAAAAAATGTGTAGTTGTGAGTACCATAATGATATGATAATTGAAAGTTCATAAAATATGAAAGTTAAAAGCAAATTCTTTCATATCTAGTGTTTTAATGATGCTAGCCTGGAATTAGTGACATGCTATACAAAGTGAAATGTTGTACAGTTTGAAAGCATGTTTTCCATGCTTTATCATGTACACCTCAGACCATGAAAAAGACGTTTAATAGTGGTCTGAGAGTACACTACGGTAAATATCACTTTTTAGGATCAACTTATGCGTAATAAATGGGTATTTTGTCTGGAATGGCAATTTTTTACCATCCATAATTTGTAGGATCAATTATGCATAATGAATGGTACTTTGTCTTGAACGGTATTTTTTTTACTGGCCATAATTTGTTGACAAGTGATATCTCCAAAGCTATGATAATACAATCCAAACACTTCAACAGTCCATGGATATATGTACCTAACAATTAAGGATTTTATTGATAATAAATCACGGCCATAAACGCATGATATATGGTATGAGCAAGGCTACTCAGACCGAAAAAAAAATTATTTATTTGACTCAAGTACATTATTGTATTGTGATTGCTGTGCTGTATGTCTTGATGTAGTATGCTTTGCTACATAGCCTTCAACCAAGGTAGTAGTCTAGATGCTATCCATGGCATCAAATCTCAAGATATCCCTTTAGTCTAGCTCACTGAGGTCCTCAGATGAAATTTCAAATTCAAAATTCAACTGGTGCCACCTACACAGTCATTAAAATGGCCATATGGATGAGAATTGAAAGACATGATGTTAAAGTGGCCATATGAGGATTGGGTATTTATTTTGGATTTTTAATTTTTAAGATACTGTTATCATGGCTTCCTACTTGAAATATCAATATGAAACAACATATCCTAAATACTTGGTTGTAACTCAATAAATTGCAGGAGATTGATAAAATATGTAAAATCTTTGTTATTGTATGTACAATAACAAACTTTTTACACACTTTTAAGCTTTTTGCAATGTATTGAGCTACAAATACAGACTTAACATCATGTCTTTGTTAATCAATCACAGAATTCTAATCAATGATAAGTTAGTGTTTATCGAGGGGGGGGGGGGGTACGTAATGTCCAAATATGGTAAATCTGTTAGCTCAGGATGCTACTTATACACTGTTTACGTCATGTAACAGTTTGCTGATTGGATGAACGACTTTTGGGCCATGATTTCTCATTGTGCTAGACGGGGTGAAGAGATGATTTGATACCATGGGTAACATCTCGACTAACAGCATAGCTAACATTGACTATGTTCTATATCTTATTATAGCTAATTATACACATAGCCTTCAACCAACCTGTAAAGCTACATTCACTAAAGATTCATGGTCACCCGGATGAAATGGATAAAGCACCAAAAACAGTGAAAGTGTTTATAAATCAACCTAATTCACTTGACTTTGATAAAGCTGACAGTTATGAACCAGTTCAGACATTATTGTAAGTATATCATTATCTTCTCAAATACTTACGATATAAAACCAAACTTGATACAAGCTACCAAGTTTAGATTTCACAAGATGTGCTGTAACTATCTACTTGCTACCAAGTGTATTTGGTTGTAGTTTCGTGTAGGGTCTATGGTTAAAGGTAAACTCAGGCTTTAAGAGTAGAATATGCCAGTTATAGGAAAGACAAAGATTTCTTTGTTTGGCCACTAGGAGTGCTATACAGGAAATATGTGAAATCTGCAAATTTAATATCTTCTATTAATGAAGACGTCCGAATTGCTTCCCTGTGATGTCTCTTTGATTCACAGAAATGTGGCAATAATGTAGCGATAAAAAGTGCCCCTAACAGCTCAAGAAAGTGAAACATTATTCATGTTTTGAGTTTCAAAAAATAAATGTTCAAAAATTGATATCAACATCCAAAAACCACCTTCCTAATGACATGTATTTCTAAATGTTGATTGCTTAAAACTATTCATGGTTTGAAATTATGTCAAAAAATGAATATCATCTGTGGATAGATTAGGATTTCACTTGGACGTCGTTAGTTACACACCAATACGCCATATTCTGGTTATAGGAAAGACAAAAAGATTTCATGGTTTGGCCACTAGGAGTGCTATACAGTATAGGGTTGTAGTTTCAGTGCAACTTGTGAACTCTTAGGCTTGGTAGAATAAGTATAGTCCAGTTATAGGAAAGACAAAAGATTTCATGGTTTGGCCACTAGGAGTGCTATACAGTATTGGTTTGTAGTTTCAGTGCAACTTATGAACTCTTAGGCTTGGTAGAATAAGCATAGTCCAGTTATAGGAAAGACAAAAGATTTCATGGTTTGACCACTAGGAGTGCTATACAGTATCGGGTTGTAGTTTCAGTGCAACTTGTGAAATGTGAATAGGCCAGTAATAGGAAAGACAAAATATTTCATGTTTTGGCCACTAGGAGTGCTATACAATGTTTTGGGTTGTAGTTTTAGTGCAACTTGTGAAAGGCAAAAGATTTCATGGTTTGGCCACTATTTCACAATCAATTAAATACTTGTCTTCAATGTCTTCAGTTTTCTTTTGAAACAATCAATAGTTGGTGCAAGTTTAATGTCAGTTGGCAGTTTTCATCATAGTTTACATGTTATATAAAACTTAAAAGTTTGATGTTGAACTTTGACCTAAACAAATGATGTTTGTTTGTTGAGTTTGTGCTACATTGTAATGTTTAGGCAGTCCTTGGTGTATTTATATTTGTAGGAGTAAATTGAGTTCATTTTTTACACATAGATTGACCAAAGATGATGTAATAGAAGATGTTATTGTACCACTGAAGTTTGTTAAATACCAAAATGTACAAAGTGCCACGGTAAGTCTGATCAGTCTTTCTGGAGGAGAGAAAAGGGGGAGAGGGAGATAGTAAAAGAGGGAGGAAGGAGAGTGAGATCAGACAGGCAAGAGGGAGCGGAGGAGAGTGAAAGGGAGAAGAGGGGAAAGCGAGAGGGGGCAAGAGAGAAGGGAAGAGGGATGAGAGGCAAGAGAGAGGAGGGGAGAAGAAAGACAGGAAGAGGGAGTGGAAGGGAGGAGAGAGGAGGCAAGAGGGGGAGAAAGAGAAGGGTGGAGAGCGAGAGTAGATAGGGAGAGGTGAGAGAGAGTACATAGGTAGTGAGAGGAGGGAGAGTACATAGGTACAGTGAGAGGAGGGAGAGAAAGAGGAGGAGGAAAGATAGAGTGAGGTGAGAGAGAGTACATAGGTACAGTGAGAGGAGGGAGAGAAAGAGAAGGGCGGAGAGGTGAGAGAGAGTACATAGGTACAGTGAGAGGAGGGAGAGAAAGAGAAGGAGGAAAGATAGAGTTGAGAGTACATAGGTACAGTGAGAGGAGGGAGAGAAAGAGAAGGGCGGAGAGTGAGAGGAGGGAGAGTGAGAAGAGGAGGAAAGATAGAGTTGAGAGTAGGAGGCGAGAGGGTAAATGTAGGAGAATAATGGACACACACAAGCATAATAAATACATGTTTATTTTCATCTCATTATTAACTCTGTTTTTACATTTTCTTTTCTAGCTGTTTGTTAAAGATAATCAAGGAGACGAGGAAACAACCATTATTCAATATCTTAGTTTCATCGGCAGTACCTTGATTAAAACCAATATGGGGGATTTTAAAAGGGTAAGTTAAACACCACTCCACCAAATAAAGGAATTGTCATGTACTTGTGACTCTGGCGAGTCATTTAATAATTTTACATCACTGACAAAGTGTGCTTTCAGAGAAACACTATATTGAATTTATGCCTCATGCCATTGAGTTGGGTTTTTTTCATGCGAGGTAAGAAGCACTCAGAAGCCATGAAAATGTCTTATCTTGGTTACCTGGGTTTCCATCCCCTTGATTATTTCTTCAACAAAAAAACAGATGGATATTGTATTGAATTTCTCTCAATTTTTTTTTCTACCACAGGTAGCAGGAAAGAAAGGCGAGAGTCACTGAGCAAATCCTGACGAAACATGCTGAATGACTATGAACTCTGAACTCTGAACTTTGACATCAGAATATTATTTAAACAAACTTCCAAGTTATCAGTGTTTATAACCATCACCAGATGAGAAAACACATTTTCACCTCTATGGAATAGTTTTGTGCTAACATGTTGAGGACTCCGTCTTGGCATTATATTTTTGCAAACCTGATGAAAATGGAAATAATTGCATCCAACTGTTATTGTATTAGCTGTTAAATTGTGAAGATATACAAAAAAGATATATGCACCCATAAACTTCAACTTTCAAGAGCCAACTGTGACACCTCTAAATATAAACTAATTTCCATGGCAATAGTTTGTGCTGTAATTGTTAATCTAATTTGCAGATTTGCAGAAATTATTGTTTGCTAAGAGCTCAATTTCATTTGTGATGCCTTCGTGATTTGTTAATAACATTCACCAAGAAATAAAAGTGTTTTCTGAAATAAACTTGCCTTATTTTCAAGTCTTTGATAGTCATTATTAGTGTAAGTGATATTTACCCTGTATCTCTGACAGCAACTCCTAATAGTTTTCCTCACTAATGGATATATAATATCATGTCTGGTGGCGCAGAATTTTTCTTTTCGACAAGGCATGAAGGAACAGCAATCTAAAGGTTCGCCCTTGTGGAAGACAATCAGTTTACATCTGTTTTATTTATTTTTATTCTTATTTATATTTGAGTATCTAGTTCAGGTAGTTGTTTTCCGTTGTTTTCCAAATGGTCTCTGTTATTTGTTTCCTATCAGATGTACAGCCATTACAAATCGGAAGAACAGTTTTATTGTCTTTTTAAGTTAATGTCAGTTTCTGCATTCACTTTCTCGCCAGACAATTTAATTATTTTTCTGGAATATGTAAAAAAATGTTTCGGGTTGGCAGTGAAATACTAGACGGGGGTCGGGTAACCGGAACCAAACAATTTTTTTTAGACCCAACTGTATTATATTTTCTATGGTGTCACAATTCCTCAGTGTAAAACTAACATAAGAGCTGAAAGTCATTTTAAAAGGGCACAAGCTGAGTTGATATGTTCTTTTGGATGTAATTTTTTCTGCATATTAAAAGTACTCGCAGTATTCTACTTTATGTATACTGCCCTCTAGTGTCCATTTACTGATGTAAACTTAACTATCACTTGCAATTGACTGAACTCAAACCTGGTATTAAGATATAACTTATAAACGATCTAATGATGTAATTTATATAATTAGTATACTGCCCTCTAGTGTCTACTTACTGAAGCACACTTAACTATCACTTGCATTTGACTGAACTCAAACCTGGTACAAAGCTATAACTAATCAATGATCCAATCAGTCATGTAATTTATTACATGTATCATAATATGTGCAGGAACTCCCTACTATGCAATCAACTGTTCTAACAATGCCAGAAGACAAATTGTGATGTCATAAAAGGTATGCATTGATATTAACATTACCAATATATTAGAGTAGTTTGAGTATGGGATATACGTTTTAACGTCAATGTTCTTCCATTTTTTTGGAGCCACAAAATAGCGAATTTGGTCTCTCCAAACTTCAAGGCCCACCCCATTACCCCTATATCACTATCATGTAACCTGCATAAGTCTGATCAACTCTAACATAGAAATATCAAACTTTTTCGGAGAGTTCAGTCAATGTTCAACCTGTCAGTTCCAAGCCTATCACATGACAGTTCCAAGCCTATCACCTGACAGTTCCAAGCCTATCACGTGACAGTTCCAAGCCTATCACATGACCCTAATTGATTTTTTTTGTCAGTATTTTCACTTGAGTAAAAAGCTTGTAAACTCAGCTTGTGCCAGTTTAAAATATTTGTGCTACACAGTGTTTTATCAAAGTTTTACCTATAACACTATTTCCTTCTCTGTGACTTGGTAAATATTAGTATTCACTTTGGCATGTTTCCTTCTCATAAAACTAATGATACAGCACATAAGCTGCTATACACATTTTAAAAAAACCTTTCCCCGAGTGTTTTACACTCAATCTGATTAAAATCTGATGTGGTGAAAACGGCTAGATGTCTTTATTTACCTCTATATTTCCATCATTTTGTGTCGTTTGTTTTGTTCTGGGTGATCGCCACCTTTCCACATCTGACTGTGTATAATAGAAAATATCATTTGAATCTCGCGCTTTTGAGTAGCCAATCAGGATGAGCGTTACGTTAGCAGTTAAAATTAACAAACAAACAATCAAATGTACCACAGAGGATTACATTGACAACACAACGTGGCATCTCTCCGAACGATTTTGAAAGAAGCGTGCAGATTGGTTGAAGAAACCTTTCAAGATATTTGAGATTTAAATGAGATTTTCTATTACACAGGGTTAGATGTGGGAAGGTGGCAATCACCCAGAACAAAACAAACAACACAAAATGATGGAAACAGAGGTAAATAAAGACATCTAGCTACTTTCACCACATCAGATTTTAATTAGATTGCTGTAACACTGTACTTGCTTCTTTGTGTCTTTGACATCACAGTTTGTAGTCTTCACTTCGGCACATTATCTTCAGAGTAGTCTTTGAGCACATTTTCCAAGTGATCGTTGTGTGTCTTGAACTTCTTGCCTTTCCGTGAAGACGGTTTTTTCCTCTTTTGTGGCATCTGATAATAATAAATCAAAATAAAGTGACACATTCTGTAATTGAGGTTTTTTCCTCTTTTGTGGCATCTGATAATAATAAATCACAATAAAGTGAGACATTCTGTAATTGAGGTCCAACTCCACAATGCATACATGAAGGTGTTCTGCAATCACATCAAAATGTTGATGTCTATTTGTCTTGCGATTAGAACATTTCATCCTGCTCAAGCTATTAGTGCCTACATACACATGTACACATACACATGTACACATACATACATACACACACACATGTACACATACACACACATGTACACACACACGCACACACACACACACATGTACACACACACGCACATACACATACACATGTACACATACACATGTACACATACACACACATGTACACACACACGTACACACACATACACATGTACACATACACATGTACACACACACGCACACACACACACACACATACACACACACGTACACATACGCACACGTACACATACACACACACGTACACATGTACACATACACACACATGTACACACACACACACACACATATATATGTATAC
This sequence comes from Glandiceps talaboti, assembly GCF_964340395.1. Taxonomy (NCBI): domain Eukaryota; kingdom Metazoa; phylum Hemichordata; class Enteropneusta; family Spengelidae; genus Glandiceps; species Glandiceps talaboti. The sequence goes on from NC_135567.1 coordinate 20,334,506, forward strand.
ACACACACATGTACACATACACACACATGTACACACACACACACACATATATATATGTATACACACACACACACATCATTTTAGTTGTAATGTCCCATGAGTGAAACACTAAGCCTACATCATTTTAGCTGTAATGTCCCATGAGTGAAACACCAAGCCTACATCATTTTAGCTGTAATGTCCCATGAGTGAAACACCAAGCCTACATCATTTTAGCTGTAATGTCCCATGAGTGAAACACCAAGCCTACATCATTTTAGCTGTAATGTCCCATGAGTGAAACACCAAGCCTACATCATTTTAGCTGTAATGTCCTATGAGTGAAACACCAAGCCTACATCATTTTAGCTGTAATGTCCCATGAGTGAAACACCAAGCCTACATAATTTTATCTGTAATGTCCCATGAGTGAAACACCAAGCCTACTTCATTTTAGCTGTAATGTCCCATGAGTGAAACACCAAGCCTACATCATTTTAGCTGGAAAAGACAAGATGAAATCTGACAGGTTTTACTTACAACTCGTTTTCCTCCAATATCCTGCATTGAAGTTATTCCCTGTTTCTTTAGATATTCCTCTATTTTGCCATCATCTAAAGACTCCACTGGGATAGCTCTCCATAGTTTCTGAAAATCTGTACCAAAAAAAAAACATTTCTATAAATATAAACTAATCTGCACCACAATGCAAAACAAAGTATTTTCAAATAATATTTACACAAATAAACAAATAAAACACGTGATTGGTTACTTTATCTGTATCTTGACACCTGATTGGTTACTTTCATATCCGTATCTAAACACCTGATTGGTTACTTTATCTGTATCTTGACACCTGATTGGTTACTTTCATATCCATATCTAAACACCTGATTGGTTACTTTCAAATTTGTTTCTGGACACTTGATTGGTTACTCTCTATCTATATCTTGACACCTGATTGGTTACTTTCATATCCGTATCTAAACACCTGATTGGTTACTTTATCTGTATCTAGACACCTGATTGGTTACTTTCATATGCGTATCTAAACACCTGATTGGTTACTTTCAAATTTGTTTCTGGACACTTGATTTGTTACTCTCTATCTATATCTTGACACCTGATTGGTTACTTTCATATCCGTATCTAAAAAACTCATTGGTTACTTTCAAATCTGTTTCTGGACACTTGATTGGTTACTTTCTTATCTGTATATAAACACTAGATTGGTTACTTTCTAACTATCTGTATCTTGACATTTGATTGGTTACTTTATCAGTATACTGACACCCAATTGGTTACTTTCATATCCGTATCTAAACACTTCATTGGTTACATTCAAATCTGTATCTAGACACCTGATTGGTTACTTTCTAACTATCTGTATCTAGACACCTGATTGGTTACTTTCTAATTATCTGTATCTAGACACCTGATTGGTTACTTTCTTATCTATATCTAGACACCTGATTGGTTACTTTCTAACTATCTATATCAAACATCATTGACAAAGTCTGTCTGTAACTTAATACATTGCAAAATCATAATGTGTAAAAGTGTTTGTTACAATAACAAACTTTTGACACATTTTTTTTAGCTTTTTGCAATGTAATGACTTACAAACACAGATTTGGTCAATGTTGTTTGGCATTGAGTTTTCAAGTAGACAGCCATGGTGAAATTATTTCATAAATTCAAATTCTACAATAACAAACTTTTGTTAGCTTTTTGCAATGTAATGACTTACAAACACAGATTTGGTCAATGTTGTTTGGCATTGAGTTTTCAAGTAGAAAGCCATGGTGAAATTATTTCATAAATTCAAATTCTACAATAACAAACTTTTGACATTTTTTTTAGCTTTTTTCAATGTAATGACTTACAAACACAGATTTGGTCAATGTTGTTTGGCATTGAGTTTTCAAGTAGAAAGCCATGGTGAAATTATTTTATAAATTCAAATTCTTAACAAGATACCCAACTCTCATCCATATGGCCACTTCAACAATACTGTATAATTATTTCATAATTATTTCATATTTATTTCATAATTATTTCATAATTATTTCATAATTATTTCATAAATATTTTATAATTATTTCATAATTATTTCATAATTATTTTATGATTATTTCATAATTATTTCATAATTATTTCATAATTATTTCATAAATATTTCATAATTACCTTCATCAACTTTATACTGACAGGATTTATCATTGTAAAATAAAACTTTTTTCTTGTCAACTGGTCTTGTCACAATAATTAACTGGTCTCCTAGTTGCTGTGAAAATAATCAAATAAAAATATTTCATTTAAGAATAATAATACATTTATTTATTTAATAACTATCCATGATTTCAAATAGTAGCAGTGTCCTCCACGGCCCCATTAAATTTTGCTACCACCCCATTAAAACTGCTGCCCCCCACCCCACCCCATTAAATTTTGCTACACCCCCCCCCCCATTAAAACTGCTGCCGCCCCATTAGTAGTCACAGCACTGTAGTCATCACCCCATTTACAGACTTGTAATATCCAAACCCCCCCCCCTCCAAGCTGCTTGAAAACAGCACTCCCAGTGGCCAAAATATGTAACTTTTTGTGTGTCTGATAACCATAATATGGTGTATTCAATTCATAGTCAATTAATTACCCTAACACTTATGTCATTTTTGTCTTTCCAAACAGTAATCCCAGTGGCCAAACTATGTAATCTTGATTCAAAAAGCTATGAAAATAACCAAATTTGGTTATCTGACCTTGAAGACTTTCAAGGTCAAAGGTCAGGGTCATATTTGATATCGATGTAGGCATTTGAATGGAGTCAGTACACATCATATATCAAAAGTCATAATGCATATTGAGAAATTTAACAACAAACATAGCTCTCATTTGGCCAAATTTGATTCAGTCGTAAAACAAAGTGGTGTTCATATGTTTCACACAACATGCTACCTTTGTGCCAGGTTTGGTTGAAATCAGTTAGTACATGCCAGAGATATGAGGGTGAACACATGAACAGATGGAACCCAACGTGTAAGTCCCCTCCGAATGACTACTCAATTACCCAAACACACAGAGTCTAAAAACTACTTCTTTGTGAAACTATATTACACTAGTTCTTACTTACCCTAACACTTTGGTCTACAAAGTACTTTTTTGTGAAACTATATTACACTAGTTCTTACTTACCCTAACACTTTGGTCTACAAAGTACTTTTTTGTGAAACTATATTACACTAGTTCTTACTAACCCTAACACTTTGGTCTAAAAAATACTTTTTTGTGAAACTATATTACACTAGTTCTTACTTACCTCAACATTTTTCTTAGCATTCGGTAAACTTTCCTCGATGTCTTCCATTAGTATTCCACCCATTCCTTTCTGATCCTGTCTGTCAAGGAAACGTAGTAAATCCTTCCTTCCTCTTAATTCATATTTCGGTTTGTACGCATACTTGTGTCCATCGAAAACTTTAATTTTTGGATTGTTACAGAGTGCCTGCAATACAAATGAAGACTTTCAATTCATATTTCATTTTGTAAGCATATTTATCAAACAACCTGATATCTACAATCAGCTGATTATACCGCCACCTAGTGGTCAGCTGTAACTATGAAATTTGTCATTCTGATGAGAATACCGCCACCTAGTGGTCAGCTGTAACTATGAAATTTGTCATTCTGATGAGAATACCACCACCTAGTGGTCTGCTTTAACTATGGAATTTGTCATTCTGATGAGGATTATCGACAATGTGCCCTCTAACCACACTTTAGTGGTCTGAGATATAACCATGGCTTTGTGCTTTCTGTTCATAATTATACTTCTAATAGTCTGGATGTCTTGGGTATCATGTAAGTGCAACATTGTGTTGTTATAGGGTCATGCTCAGACAACTCTTTGTGGTCTGAGGTCCATGCCAGGCCTAAAAAAAGTAATTTAGCTCTTTGATAAATTAATTGATTAATTCATTACAAACTGCTCAAATTTAATAAAATCCTGAATGGGTTTGAACTCCAACCACAGTTGTAAGAGGCAAGTGGTTTAACCACTCGACCACTGACAACCCTATATAATTACTATGCATGTGCATGCAAACTTATAAAATATGTTAGCAGGCCTTATTTCCGTGAAAAGAGTTTTTGCACACATTCAGCTGATATCAATACAGTGCTGAAAAACAAAACAGTAACTTCAACTTCATGGGGAGAGGAGATGAGGAGTGAAGGGAAGGGAGACGGGGAGTGAAGGGAAGGGAGACGGGGAGCATAAAGTTAATGATATAATTTTTGCTAGGAATACCTACCTCATTTTGTAGCCATACTTTCTGTCTTGACCCAATATCAGTTTGATTTGTTTCATCTAAGATTTCATCAAGTGTTAGTGCAAATGACTGCTTGTCAAGATGTCTCACCTGTAATATAACAATTATTAGAACACTTTAAACATATATAACATTTATGTCTTGTTATGTTGTTGTATAGGCTATTTTTCATCCAATTCTTTATTGTAGAAATATTGTTGTAACTTTGTTAAAAATAAAGATATTGACTCCAAATTTTTGAGTTTGTCCCTTTAATATTCATCATAACATTAAAAACATTAACCCTTTAGTTGCCGTTCGACGGTATTTATCCGCGAGATTAAGCTAACACACGCTATTTACAACTTGATAATGTAACTCATAGTTAAAGACATTGCTGAGGGGCCAGCTATCAGATATGAGTAAGCTAGGGAGCCATACACCCACTATGTTGTAGTATGTATGTTTGACCGTGATTTTTACATGAATTTTGAGCAAAATTTGTGCGAGTTTTTAAAAATGGCGAGAACGCGACCATTACGCACAGATCCGTAGCAGGTTGGGGACGTTTCTAGGCTATTTTTGATGTTTTTGTTGTTGAAAATCAGTGTTCAAGACGTCAGAACTGTGTATAGACACACATGGGATCAAGGTCCGCCGCGCCATATTGGAGATTGTAACTTGTCAACAAATCGAACCTCGGTCGTAAAATGGCCAGTGTCGTGTCATTGAAGAAGTGTAAGGTCAGCTAATACTACGATGTCAAAATGGCGACGCTCCGAAATTATGATAGGCATTGCTGTATTTATGATCGTCAGCGTGGGCAAGGTATCGATAAACACTGTTGCACGGCAATCAAACAAACGGTTCGTTGTAAAGTAATTATCTGAATGATAACAATGTCAACATATTTGACATCGCAAATCTGAATGCTATACATAGAATGCAACGGGACTTGGGATGTCAACACAGACATGTGTTGATGCCAGGTGACAGAGATAGAAGGCAAGGCAAGCAGATAACATTGGGATCACTTTGGGAAGACTTCAACACAATCAAGGTAAATATGAATATGTTCAGAATTTTCCATGTGTTGTATTATGAATGAAATGTATTCGTGTACTCTGTTCAAAAGAGCCAGAAATGAATTTTGAAACTACTAGAATTAGGTGACCATGTATTTCTAATTTCCATTTTTTTTAGAGTGTCAGATTTTTAGTATGTCATGGTTATTATCTCAAAACAAGCAATACTATTTCTGATACTTCATTTGTATGTTAGAGTCAGGTTACACATATCAATCAGTTGAGATCAAAGTAAATGTGTAATAAATTATACAAACAAATTGTAACTTTTCTTGACAAGTGTTCAACTGAATTTCATGAGTATTTACATAAACTATTGAACTATCGAGATAAGTCATCTGCTTATGTAATGTTATGTGTGAAGTGTATCTCAGAGGTAGACATTTATGTACATGTTTCATTGAAATAATAGCAAGATACACATAGTTCATTTCTTGTTCTATAGAGTATGTTTGAACTCTAGCAATGTTGAAATATTGTGAAAAATGTAGACATGCATACAAACATGTGGACATTCCATTGTACAATGAAACTTATTTTCATTTTTTCCTTGTTGCAATTTTTATTTTCAGTTCAAGTGTTTTGTTGTTAGTGCATTGTATGATTTGCAATTTCAACATCAGCCAAAGTCAACATACAAAAGAAATATTGAGAATAATAAACTTTGTCATTCTTGTTGTTGAATTTCAGGAAAAGAATACAATAAACCTGGGATAAGCCTGCACCTATTGAAATTGATATTTTGAAGGGTCTATTCAATACTGGTGATGAGCTGTGTATGGACAATTTTCATACCCAACAGAGTGTACCAGGAAGAGGCATTACTTGATTGAACAGTGAGCTACAACTCCTTACACACTCAAGAAATAAGGATGAACATTGACAGTGGTATTACATGTATATTCTCAAAATGTAAAAAAAAAAAAACTATTTGCACATGTGTAACTGTTCATGACAATATTAGTCTATGATTTGTACCTTATTTTATCATCTACATATTTTTGTCTTATTTTGATAACATTTATATTGCAAATAGTGTTGTATAGTTGTTTGTAGCTCAAATTCTTACATTTGTATGCTGTATCACTAGTTTATTTGAGAGCATCATACAAGATGTTGTTATTGTCTTGTTGTTTGTTATCTTCCAGTATCAACTTGGTTTTACAGTTTTACATGTAGTTCACAAATGAAGCAGTGTAGGTTTATGTATGCATCTGGATAGTTTAGATACCACAATGTGATACATGCCAACAAGATCAAGAGTAGCACATGTACATGTACATTGTAGAATACTTTTTTTGTCTGAATTCATGTAAGTTTATTGTTACATGTGTTGCCCATCATACGTTCAATCCTCAACACTTCTGATAAACACAACCAAAAATATTGTTGATATCAGATTACCTAAGATTTTCAGTCATTTTGAATAACCAATTATGTCATGTGGCACTGTTGAGATTACAATATCCATATATTTTATACCAGATGCTGCCATTGGTGTTTAGTTTGGGACCGTTAGAAGTATGCTGAAAATGTTTCATGTATCAAAATCAAGTTCAACAATACACATGTAGTAACATATTAGGACTGTCAATTGACTTTGCATGTACATGTACATTGCAACTACTAGTAACAAGTACTGTAGCAATGACAATTTACCATATCTGTGCCATTTATCTACTCCCTGACTTCTCATGAGTGTTAGTGTCTCATTTATATTTTTTTTCTTATACTACCAAAGCTAATAAAAAATATCACAGATTCTGTCAATTTTTTAAGAGACTGTCAGCTATTTTTGAAAGAGCAGTGAAGTTATGTGACCAAATTATTTATTGTCGGGTCCTCTGTGTCACACCGAGTTGAAAAGTGTATAGTAATATTAGACAAAGAGAAGTCACATTTGACCGATGGCCTGGGGCCCTAGGCCCTAGTGATATGATACTCCTCCTTTTTATATTGTGGGATGACATTTCAGATTTACCACATACATTCAGCACTTGATGAATATTAAAGATCATTTTTATGTTATAGATATTGTTTGTTGTTGTATATTTGCATGCTAAGGCACAACCATGTAATAATGAGCAATAGAATGATATGAAAAGTAAAAAAAAGTCTTACGTCCACCCTTAAAATATAGAAAAAAATATATCAAGAAAACTATGATTTGTGTATTGGAGGCCATTTTGAATATTTAATTCAAAATTTAAACAATTTGCATATTTTTGGGATCCATGTTGCATTTTGATTCCACAAATATATGGTCATACCAGATGACACTTGGCTAGTTTGGACTCAAGCACGCTTGTATTGTAATATGATACATGTATTTACATTTTTTGCATCATGTCACACAGATATCATATGTTTACCCTGTACATGATGACTAAAAACAAAGATTTGGTGCCCAAATATTTACATATTATAAAATATTTGCATATAATTCTGCATGCTTATGACATTGAACAACAAAGTGCAATGAAAAATGAAGAATGTTTCAGGTTTCACCAACACGAATTGAAGAATTTGTGAAATATTCAATAACTTGACTGTAATGGCAGCCATTTTGAATATTTAATGAGGTCACATGACAAATATTTGCATATTTTTGGGACCACTGTCTTTGGATGTATCCAAAAATACTTGGTTATGTATGGTAAAACATGGTCTGTTTGGACTCTGGCACCCATGTACATAAATGTAATATGACTATTTCACTTGTTGAATGGTATGCCGAACATATCAAATTCATGTATGTTTGCCTAGTACATAATGACTAAAACCAAAGATTTTTGGCCCAAATCTTTACATATGATGTCATATTTTCATATTATTCTACAGACTTGCAACATTGAGGGCTAAAATTACAATAAAAAATTGAAAATATTTTACTCTCACTTATACAAATTGAAAATATTATATAAAATTCAATAACTTGACTGTAATGGCATCCATTTTGAATATTTAATGAGGTCACATGACCGATATTTGCATTTTTTTGGGACCGCTATCTTTTGGTAATTCCAAAAATACTTGGTTATGTATGGTCAAATATGGTCAGTTTAGACTAAAACGATCCTGTAATATGGCACTGTCACTCTCAGAATCCCTGTTCAAGAGTACCAATTTACTATATGTCCGCCATATGTTGTATGGGGTGAAAATCAGAGTTTTGCTCCTAAATCTTTACATATGATGTAATATTTCAATATTATTGCACAGCCTTGTAACATTGAGGGATAAAATGCAATAACAAATTGAAAATATTATACTCTTACCCATACAAATTGAAAAATGGGCAGAGCATTCAATAATTTTATTGTAAAGGCGGCCATTTTGAATATATAATGAGGTCACATGACCAATATTTGCATATTTTTGGGATGCTTTTTTTATGACCAGTTCAAAAATATATGGTTTCATCAGATCATCATTGGTCAGTTTGGACTCAAACAATCCTGCAATATGGTACTTCCACTCCTTGAATTGCATGCAAAAATAACGAGTTACCACATGTTTACCAGGGTGAAAATCAAAATTACATACATAAATCTTTACATATTATGTAATATTTCTATATCATTCCACAGGCTGGTAACATTGTGGGCTAAAATTCTATAAAAAACTGAGAATTTTGTACTCTCACAATACAAATTATAAAAATGTGAAAAATATTTCATAACTTTACTGGTTTGGCGGCCATTTTGAATATATAATGAGGTCACATGACATAAATTTGCATATTTTTGGAAACTCTGATATATGTAGATTCCATAAATATATAGTTTTCCTGGGTCATCCTTGGTCAGTTTTGACACCAGGTGTTATGTAACATGGTACCAACACCTATATTATACCCTCTCAGGGGCTTGGGGTTCAAAGGGTTAAAGTAGAGTTTGTTTAAATAATGATGAAATTTGACACCTAAAAATAATTCTACGCAAAAAAACATTTGAAGATAATGATGCAATCAAACTTCTGACAAAAAAACACAAAAATCACTGATATGCTTAGGCGTAAAAAAAAATTGTTTGGTCCGGCTACCCGACCCCACCTAGTTCTTCTGCCGGGTCGTGCTTTTTTGTCAGAAGTTTGATTGCATCATTATCTCTATATTGACTATATTGACATATATATCAGTGAGTATTTACTTGCATTGATGTACATATCACTAATAATTGCATTTTTTTTCTGATGCACCTTCACTCCCTGCATTGATAAGAAAACTCCATGGTACATAAGTACCAGAGTGGGTACTCTGGGTAATTATATAATGACTGCAGTGTTTTCTGATGTACTTTCACTCCGTGCATTAATAATAAGAAAACTCCATGGTACATAAGTACCAGAGTGGGTACTCTAGGTAATTATATAATGACTGCAGTGTTTTCTGATGTACTTTCACTCCCTGCATTAATAATAAGAAAACTCCATGGCACATAAGTACCAGAGTGGGTACTCTAGGTAATCATATAATGACTGCAGTGTTTTCTGATGTATTTTTACTCCCTGCATTAATAATAAGAAAACTCCATGGTACATAAGTACCAGAGTGGGTACTCTAGGTAATCATGTAATGACTGCAGTGTTTTCTGATGTACTTTCACTCCCTGCATTAATAATAAGAAAACTCCATGGTACATAAGTACCAGAGTGGGTACTCTAGGTAATCATGTAATGACTGCAGTGTTTTCTGATGTACTTTCACTCCGTGCATTAATAATAAGAAAACTTCATGGCACATAAGTACCAGAGTGGGTACTCTAGGTAATCATATAATGACTGCAGTGTTTTCTGATGTACTTTCACTCCGTGCATTAATAATAAGAAAACTCCATGGCACATAAGTATTAGAGTGGGTACTCTAGGTAATCATGTAATGACTGCAGTGTTTTCTGATGTACTTTCACTCCGTGCATTAATTACAGTAAGGTTACTGTGAACACCTCACAAAGCTGTGCAAATAACCCATGGCAAGTATTCCACACTGACGCTCACATTACAGAGATCTCTTATATTACTTACTAGTGTCAAAATACTTTGTAAGTTTCAATTTCACAACACTATATCATAGAATTCAGTTATCGCCTCAAGTATGACAGTGTTTTGGTAAATGGCTGTTGTAAAATCTACCCCAGTTTATTTACCAGGGTTCCCTACCAGTGGTTTTGTGGGTGGTAATTTCATAACACCTGCTAGAGTCCCCAGTCAAGTTCAACAGGTGTTTTACTGGGTTCCCTACCAGTGTTTTTGTTAAAATCTACCAGGGTTCCCAGGGTGTTTTTACCAGGTTCCCTACCAGTGTTTTCGTTAAAACCTACCACGGTTCCCAGGGTGTTTTACTGGGTTCCCTACCAGTGTTTTTGTTAAAATCTACCAGGGTTCCCAGGGTGTTTTTACCAGGTTCCCTACCAGTGTTTTCGTTAAAACCTACCACGGTTCCCAGGGTGTTTTACCGGGGTTCCCTACCAGTGTTTTTGTTAAAATCTACCAGGGTTCCCAGGGTGTTTTTACCGGGGTTCCCTACCAGTGTTTTTGTTAAAACCTACCACGGTTCCCAGGGTGTTTTACCGGGGTTCCCTACCAGTGTTTTCGTTAAAACCTACCACGGTTCCCAGGGTGTTTTACCGGGGTTCCCTACCAGTGTTTGTTAAAATCTACCAAGGTTCACAAGGTGTTTTTACCAGGGTTCCCTACCAGTGTTTGTTAAAATCTACCAAGGTTCACAAGGTGTTTTTACCAGGGTTCCCTACCAGTGTTTGTTAAAATCTACCAAGGTTCACAAGGTGTTTTTACCAGGGTTCCCTACCAGTGTTTGTTAAAATCTACCCAAGTTCGCAAACAAAATCACAGTACAAGAGCTGTAATGAGTAACTTTTAACAACAACGAAAAAGATTGACAACTTACTTTCATATGGTTAACAATCTTAGCTAGAACACCAAACTTGTATTTCGAACTTCCTTTTAAATATTTATAACTTAAATCAGCTGACTTGGGCTCAGTTGTACCTGAAAAATGGTCAAACAAAGATTTTGTTAAAAACTCGTGCCCGAACATTGACCAATGATGGAAAATGTGGCATTCCACCAATCTATACACAGTGACATCATCACAGAAGGTGGACAGTTAGATGTACATAACTGACAAGTACTTTCACACCTAAATTTACATATATTGAAGCTAACCTTTTCACACCTCCAGTTTACTCAACACCTCCACCAAAATTTGGATCATTCTGCCAGATCCAGTTTGACACTGAAGAAGGACAAGTGATTTGTTCAGAACATTTCTCTTCTCAATCAAAAGTGGAAGAGAACTTGTGTATGAATCTTAGTGCTTCCATGATGAACATACATGGTATACTATACAGTTACAGATACATGGTATTATTAACCCTTCCAGTTGCTAACACATACAAGTGAGATGTTAGTGATAGCCTAGTGTTAGCACTGAGCTAGTCTGGTGTTAACATAGGACTGGTGCAGACATTAACCCTTTCAGTTACTAATACATACTGGTGAGGTGTTAGTGCTAGCCTAGTGTTAGTATTGGGCTAGTCTGGTGTTAACATAGGACTGGTGCAGACATTAACCCTTCCAGTTGCTAATACATACTGGTGAGGTGTTAGTGTCAGCCTAGTGTTAGCACTGAGCTAGTCTGGTGTTAACATAGACTGGTGTAGGCATTAACCCTTCCAGTTGGTAACACATACTGTACTGTTGAGGTGTTAGTGCCAGCCTAGTGTTAGCACTGAGCTAGTCTGGTGTTAACATAGGACTGGTGTCGATATTAACCCTTCCAGTTGCTAACACATACTGGTGAGGTGTTAGTGTCAGCCTAGTGTTAGCACTGAGCTAGTCTGGTGTTAACATAGGACTGGTGTAGGCATTAACCCTTCCAGTTGCTATAACACATACTGGGGCAGCAATAGTGCCAGCCTAGTGTTAGCACTGAGCTAGTCCAATGTTAACACTGAGCATAGACCCTCCATGAGGGTCTATGCACTGAGCTAGTCCAATGTTAGCACTGAGCTAGTCCAATGTTAGCCCAGTATTTGACCTTTGAACTGTGACTATACCTCACAATCTTACCTGATAAGTGTGGAGTTACATGTTTCTTTTTCTTCCTGTGTGCATCTGACGAATCTCCTGATTTCTCCTTCCTTCTTTCAACACTTGGCAGTGAACGAGCTTTCTTTAAAAATGCCTCTCTTTCTCTCAGCAGTGCTGCATCCATAGCTGTTTACTCCAAGTGTTCTATTGCAAATGAAAAAAGAATTTATTTTTTTATTTTTTTTGTGTGCTGGGAATTGCTCCCAGGGATTTTCTGATATTCAGACACACACACACAAACTCACACAATGAAAAAGGAATTTGTGTGTGTGTGTGTGTGTGTGTGTGTGTGTGTGTGTGTGTGTGTGTGTGTGTGTGTTCTGTGAATTGCTCCCAGTGATGTTCTGTTATTCAGACATACACAATGCTACAGAAAAAGGAATATTAGGGCACAAAAACAGTTTCACCAGCTACACTACACAGGGAACTCGGCTTCCATCTGTCAAAATTTTGCTCTACAGGTAAAACTTTTTTGAATATAGATTAAAGAAAAATAAAAGTTAATGACGAACGACTGACTACTGAGTACAAGCTCCTTCCTATTGGGTATACATATATGTGCCACCCTTTGGGGTGAGGGTTTTCAACCAGGACCTTTAGTCTAAAATGGGTACTATATTTATAGAGATAAGGAGTCTAAAATGGGGTCCACTTTACACAATTTTCGATTTTGTTTGGTCTAAAATGGAGTCATGGAAGGAACCACCTAATAAATTCTCGACTAGTTCGGAATTTCGAATTTAATTCCTCTAGCTAATTCGTTGGTTGGCATTTATATATCTGTGTATTTTGGTCTACAATGAGGTCTTCTAAAAATTTGGTCTAAAATGGGGTATTGGTTTTTGGTCAATATGGGTCTAAAATGGGGACTCTGAGGTTGGCAGCCGATTTGCTGCACGCCCCTATCACTGTACCAGACCTAGCCAGTGGTACCCCCCCCCTCCCCCTGACAAAGTAAATTTTATGTTTGTAAATGTGTCTTGTGCGGAAGATATAATATACTAGTTCTGGAAATATATGCTCGAAACACACAGTACAGTTATACGCTCCAAAAATTCCGACACGGCTCTGTCGGCTGTCCCACTCAGACTTGTTAGAGTTCACGGAGCGTGTACTGCACGTGTCCAGAACGTATTATTTTGGAGAATGTTTTGGTAATTGGGAAGAAACATTTGGTGACAGTTCAGAAATAAGCTGTATGCGCCTCCAATTTGGTCAAACGCTTGTAAAGCTTAATATGAGGGAAACTAAAGTCTCACCTTGTATATATATAATACTATCGTTGGACAAATGTACCACGTTCGTTACTTTGAGACACTAATTTTGCATAAATAAACTTTTTCGTAGCCCTCGTCAGGTGCTTGCTTTCAGCTGGCTGCGCTGCTGCAAGGTTAATGTTATAGCGGCGAAGTACGGCTAAGTTCGTCCGCAGGTCAATAATATAGTGCGCGTATCACGGGTTTATCAGGATCGATTTTGATGATGTACAGTAGAAGAAATTAATATATCCGTTAAAGTGACATAAATGTGATAGTAGTAGTAAGTAGTAGTAGTAATACTGGCGTTCATTAACAACTTTCAGAAATCACATACACAAAAGATAGTCGGAGTGATATATACGTTCACATTAGTCGTCTGACAAAGAGGGCGTCCTGCCGATGGCTACATACTGATCGATGTTTTGAGATGCGTTTTGAGCCTAATAGTATTATTAAAAAATTTGCCGTTTACACAGTACGAAATCGTAACCAGCATTCTGGGTTTTCTCGTATACAGATGATTGGCCACCGTATGATTGGGAGGCATGGTTATTTGAATTCTGATACGTTGACGTATGACACCGTGATCACGGATTAGCAGCAATATTGTACATAGCTTTGTTTTCATTTAGAATACTTTTTTAAATTTTTTTTTTTTTATATTTTATTTTGTGGAACTCAACATTTTCGTTTTTACTTTTTACTTTTTATGGGGTTTGGTTCTAGCGGAGGACCGAGAGTGACACAGCAATATATACTGTTACAGTATGATCTATAGTACAATGTACTAATGTAATGACACTCTCAGAACTTGACAGAATGGCAGAGTGATGTGATTTATTCAAACACATGATAATTCCCAGAGGTTACAAAGATCAAAGACTGGTCCCATCTTGTGATTGGTCAGAAGTTGACTAGGCATATAACCCTGTCACAGACAAGGTGGATCGCACAATGACACACAAGATAATATATATATAAACGAACTTGGTGAACGCATAAGTCAAAAGCCCTCCCCTCCCCCTATTTATTTATTTCGAAATATAGTGGTAGAAATAATAACTGGTTTGCGAGAATGTGTCAGCTGTGATGTACATAGTCCTGCTTGCAGGTGGTACACGCGTTCCTCTCAAAAAGAAGGAGGGAGGGGGGGTCGCTCAAAAAGAAGGAAGGGACGAATACTTAGTATGTAATTAGGACTATGATGTCTGGTACACAAACTTCTGTCAACATGTCGTCTAGTGAAAGTATGTCATCTATTTCAAACTCTCAGACATGCAAATAAGTTGCTTCCGGCCTCTTTACAAATGTTATGACCTGAGGGCAGCTAGGATAGTTAGCACATGATACCATGTTTACATTGTAACACGTGGTACGTGGTCTGCACGAAACATTTACAGAGGTTCCTTGATCGAAGGAACCGTGGTTTAACTCTATTACTAGAATTACTGTAGTTTATATATTGACTAGTTTGTTTTAAATCCGTGACAAATTTTGTCACGGATTGTTTTAGCACCAATCCAATGAAGAAATGTAGTTTTCTTGATGGATGCAATAAAGATTCTATTCCATTCATGTGGTCGTTTTTTCTGAATAATTCGGAGACTTTATTATATTCTGTTCACAGGCACTTGTTTCCCGAGATATGTTTCAGAATACAATAAAATATCAATAATATTGAGAGACTTGGCAAATAATATTTGAAAAGGGTAAAATAACCCGGGTTTCCAGGATCGCGTTAGTCCACACACCGCTGAGTGTATATTTCACGATCCTAGAAACCCGTGTTATAATTTATAAATATGCACTTAGCAGTGTGTGTGGACTTACACTGTCATAGAAACCCGTTTTGTTCTACCTCTTTCATATATTATCGGCCCAAGTATCTCAATATTATTGATATCTTATTTTATTATGAAACAGATTTCGGGCAACAAGTTAAGTGCCTGTGATTCTGTCGAGACATTGCAGCACGTACACGTGTCGTGCACGCGTACAATACAATCACTGTGTACAAGAATGTGGATTTATTATTACATGTATGTGGTTGAATTGTATACGGAACAGTTATAAACTTTTGATAAACTTGATATGTTTTGATTTCATAAATTAGCATAGTCGTTTAAATCAGGTTTAAATACAACCCACAGTCTACTGTGACAAACGTTATCTTTCCGGATGTTATTGTAACGATACACTTCCCGCCAAATAACTAACTAGTAAATACTTACGAGGGCGTGTACTTAACCCGGGTTTAAAGTAGGACACGGCTAGGCTAGCCTCTAAATTATCTTTTACGAATCAAATCACAGTCTAATCACAGCACGGACTTCTCTGCACTATCTCTATGGGTCTTGCCAAAGATATGGTGAAGTTTGCATCTTGTCCAAGAACTAACATTGAGTTCAGCCAACGAGGTATTAGACCGTGACAATATTCTTCACTTCATCAAAGACATCGCAGCCACCCCCTTTACATCCGGTCAACGCCGGTCACACAGTACGTGTCTGTCGATCTTAACCGGCGGGGTTGATCGTCGACCCATCGCAAGGTTGCTACATACCATCGCTGGACTTTGTCGGTTCTTACCATTATGGGGACCAGACATTCTACTCTGCGTACGCGTACTGTGCCTAAGCGGACCACTCTCCCTCGGTTACAGACATTGTTCAACGACTTGGATAAACAATTAACGATGTGTGATTTACGACAACTGAAATCACTTTTAATTCCAAGACAACTTGGTCGAAGAGATTCTGAGAACTTGAAAAGTGCATGTGAATTATTTAATTACCTGGAAGAACGTGGCTATATTTGTGAGGACAATCTAAGTTTGTTAGTGGACTTATTCAAAGCTGTCAACCGAGATGATCTGAAGAGTCTTGTAGAAAACTGTTCGATGGATTCTGATACAGGTACATCTATGTTGTATTGTTGTCTGATTTTTAATGTACACAAACAATATTCATAACACCCCACCCCTTGCCCCCACCCCTAGCCCTACTTGTATGGTGTACGTTGTTTGGTCGTCGAGTGACAGTCAGTCAGAATTGAGTCACGGATCTGTAGCTACACCCGCCATGCAATCGGGGCTAACCCGCCCCTCCCCCTCCCCCTCTACCTCCTCCATATTTATTAAGAGTAGACAAGTTTGCTTATTGTATTGAACTTATTATAATGTAATATTAGTTAGATACACTACACTGTATTTGCTGAATAATTCAGGATCATTTGTTATGTAAAAACTAAAATAAGCACGTCTACGCTACACCTAGCCCTGCTTACAGGCGGTGCACGAGTCTAAATTGCTGACTTGACTCTATAGGAGGGACAATTGTCAGAATCGAGTCCCGGATTACTCCGTATGCAAGCAGGACTACGCTACACCATGGAAGTATGACCCACGTGGGTCATACTTCCATGCATATGGCAACACTAAAGTCTTGTTTATATTATAATGACACATCCACACGTACGTTGGTTAGTCCCGCTTGCATACGGAGTATTAAAGTCGTCCATTGAGCGAAACGCATGTACCGTATGCAAGCAGCTAGCAGGACTACACATTGGTATGTTGGGGTGAGAGAGAACGGAACTGACATCATTTTCATCAATGGTAAACAAACAGCCAATCAAAACGTACCGATATGACATATTAATCACGTGTTTCCTGACTTAATGTAGTCAATTTTATTCATGACGTAAACAATTATACTGACAGGGGATTCCCCCAGTATGCCGGTAGAGTATGGTGTCCAATCCATGACAAAATTACAACTCCTCATTTTGCTATTCGTATTTCAATTTTACAACTCAAATATCTATTTTTCTGTTCTATATTCCATTTTACAATTCGTCATTCCAAAACTGAATGCAATTAAACAACTGAACTTTCATTTCTGCATGAAATTTTACAACTCAACTTTCCATTTTTTAATTTTGTATTCTATTTTCCATGTTTAATTCTGTATTCTATTGTACAGTTCGACATTCGATTACTCTGCTTCCTGTTTCATTCGACTACTCATTCTTCTAAACCCAATTTCACAGTTACACATTTGTAGAATTCTTTCATTCTGGGCGCTGGTCTCTGGTGAGACACATTTATGTATGTATGTATGTATGTATGTATGTATGTATGTATGTATGTGTGTGTATGTATGTATGTATGTATGTATGTATGTATGTATGTATGTGTGTGTATGTATGTATGTATGTATGTATGTGTGTATGTATGTATGTATGCATGTGTGTGTATGTGTGTGTGTTTTAAGGGAGTGGTTATGTGTCTGTGTCTGTATGTTTCTGTGTCTTTGAGTCTGTCTGTCTGTCTGTCTGTGTCTGTGCCTATGTCTGTGTCTGTCTGCATATGCGTCTGTCTATCTGTCTGTGTAGGGGTTTAGTTTATGTATATCATCAGGTGTGAAAGTGCTTATCATGTCTTCCTCAAATTGATGTAAAAACTATCTTTTGGAGAAGACAGACACATTTCTCTTTTC
The DNA here is from genome assembly GCF_964340395.1 of Glandiceps talaboti. Lineage (NCBI taxonomy): Eukaryota > Metazoa > Hemichordata > Enteropneusta > Spengelidae > Glandiceps > Glandiceps talaboti. The sequence continues at coordinate 20,352,754 of NC_135567.1, forward strand.
TCGTTTTAGACCGTGACATCCAAGCAGCAAAAAAGTGTCAAGAATGGTTGAATTTCCATTACAAAGAGAAGATGCATTATACCTGCCCAGTACCCTGGTATGCAGGTGGATTTAAACTACCCTTTCTTGATGTATACACACAACTGGACTTAGTCAAGAGAAGCCCTAGAGGCTTTGAATCCAGAGATGCTGACTTTCGTACAGCCTTTCAAACTAATGAGATGAATCGACGAATCTTGATTGAAGGGCAGCCAGGAGTTGGCAAAAGTTCATTCTGTAGAAAGATAGGAATGGATTGCGCCAGAAGTACAGAACCAATGTTAGAAAAATATGAATTGATAATTGTTTTAGAGTTAAGACAAATGGTAGAGAGTGGGGACTTAATTAAGGCGATATTTGATCAATTATTGCCAAATAATTCAGGGGTTAATAAGAGTGACCTGCACAGTTACATTATAGAAAATCAAAGTAAGGTTTTGATTGTGTTAGACGGCTTTGATGAACTTAAAGAAGCATTAAGGGGTGAAGTTATGAATTTGGTTAAAGGGAGGTATTTGCCTTTAGCTACTGTAATTATTTCATCCAGGAGTACAGAAAGACATCAACTTATTGAATGGATGGACCTGCACTATATTATCAAAGGGTTTAGTCAGGAAAAGATAGAAGATTGCGTTAGGAGGTATTTCACACCTAATGATGATAATGCCTGTGATCTCATCAGTATAATATATGCTGATCAAAGTATAAGTGCTTTAGCAAAGAATCCACTTAATACATTGTTATTATGCTTACTCTGGGAAGACAATAAGGGTGACCTGCCCAGCAGACAATCAGAGTTATATACTCAATTAGTGATGAGTATAATGTATCGTCACTGTGTCAAACAGGGTGTGGATGTACCAGAGGATGGGGGATTCCCCTTAGAATATAAGGAAGCATTTATCAAACTAGGTGAAATGGCATTCAATGGTCTCACTAATGACAAAGTAATGTTTGAGCGGAAAGATTTTGAAGAAGCAGGAATAGCGAAAGATAGTGATTTGTTTAAGTTGGGGTTGCTAAACCAGGAATATAGTATTGCCAGACTCCAACCACATAAATTCTGGGTGTTTACACACAAGTCTTTCCAAGAGTACATGGCTGCGTACTATCTGGTGCAAACAAATCAAGTAAATGATGCAAAATTACTGCAAGCTATCATAACAAATACTAAACTACACAATGTGTGTCTGTTTGTGGCTGGGATGCTTGGCTTTGAGGGAGATATGCTTTTCACTGCATTTAGTGAAGTTCTAGGCACCATTGAAGAAACACACACCTTTGCTCAGATCTTTCATCTTGCTCTCAGCAGTTTACATGAATGTGGACATCCGGAACTATTTGTCCATATACTTGCCGGCAAGATCATGCGCAGTAATGCAATAGACTTAGGGAAATACATACCATCTATCAGTGACAGCTGCATATCTGGACTAATCCATTTAATCAGGTACTGCAATAACAATGCTGGCAGAAGTTCTGTAAGATTAACTAATTTGCATATCATATCAACTGCAGCCTCTGAGCAACTCATTAATATCTTGATGGGATCTAGTCATCTTGAATCACTTGGTTTGGCAGTATCAAGTGATCAACAGGATGAACTAATGGCAGTGCTTAAAGCAAACCCACAATTATCAAACTTACAGCTAAGTATTCATTGTGATGACGAATTGTTGAGATTCATGGAATTTTCAGGTGGTATCCTGTCCAATGCTAGGAATCTCTACTCCTTCATTGCTTCATTGTCTCCAATTTGTAGCCACTTAGATATTGTCAAATACTGTGCTAATGCTACAAGGTATCGCTCTGTGTTTCATCTTAACGATACCCTCCTGTATTTATCCTTATGTGGTTACTATAGGAACGAGATACTATTTGCCAGCATTGGAGGACACATAGCCTGGCATAGCACCCTTAGATCTCTCGCAATCGTTTTTTGCACTAATGCTTTATTAGCAGACAGGAGGGGCATACTAGGAAAGATCCTCAAACAAAATACTAGGTTGAGGGCGCTGTACTTTGGTACAGAAGTAATTGGCAATGCTTCATCAGATGATAGGTTTAGACAGAGGTTTAACCATCTGCTTTGCCAATGGGAGAGTCGATTATCAGCCGCTGAGATAAAACAGCGAAAACGTGCAAGTTCAATGTTTTATGAGTCCATACAGCAAAACCAAGGGTTGAAAGTGCTTTGCATTGAACACATAGGTGATGATAATGATTTGATATCTGTGTGTAATAGTATCAAATGTAATCATTCCATGTCTGTAGTCATCCTGATAGCAGAGCACATAGCTACCACAGTTGCTACAACAATGTATGCAATGTTGAAAGAGAACAAGGCTATAGCTATATTGGGAGTTGTTAGTGAGGAAAACTTCTGTGCTATGGATGAGATAGTTACACAGCAAGCAATATTTAAGAAAAAGAAATTTGCAATGGCTGGTGAACCAACAGCAAACCAGAATGGACTGAGCCAGTTCAATCAAGTCCAGTATTCCATGGCGGAATTACTAAACATTGTTGCCATGGAAACCAAAGACGATGCACTATATCATCATGCTGTCATGCCTAGATTACAGAGTCAACTGTTGGACAAGACATTTCCAGCAATACAGAGGATGGGTTATTATGTAAATGTGTGGGAAAGACACATGTAATTGTCATGGAAACGTCATAGCAACAAACATGTGACTTATCAAGCGAGGAAACATTTGCACAACTAAATGGTGGGTGGGGGGGGGGGTATGAAGCAAATGTGATTCTTTACTTATGCCACCCAAGTGTGTTATACGATATGTAAATGATATGTTTAAAAGTGGCACAAGCTGAGTTTATCAGCTTTTTACTCAGGTACATGTAAAAATACTTCAAATAAAACTATTCCAGTATAATGTTAATGTCAATGTATGTCTTCTACAACATTACAATTTGTGTTCTGACATTGTTAGAACTGTTGATTGCGTAGTATGAATTTCCTGAACATGTTTTGATACATATGGTAAATTATGTGATGGGATCATATACTGGTTAATACCAGGTTTGAGTTCAGTCAATTGTAAGTGATGGTCAAATATGCTTCAGTAAATAGACACTAGAGGAATACTAATTATATAAATGACATCATTGGATCATTTATGAGTTATATCTTGATACCAGGTTTGAGTTCAGTCAATTGCAAGTGATGGTAAAGTGTACTTCAGTAAGTACAATACTATGAGTACCTTTCAAATGTGTAGTAAAAACTACTTCTAAATGCATATAAACTCAGCTCATATCCCTTTGATAGATTAGAAACAAACACTTTTTTTACACATTGTGACATTTGAAACCAGTCAAATTTTGTGTATTGCCAGTTAATATTCATATTTATATACAATAAAAAACGTTAAGTACATTTACTGGTTCATCAGCATGTTGTCTGTGTCTATCTTCATCCGTTTTTGTTTGTTTGTGTGTTTTTTGTTGTTATATTCTATCAACATCAAGAATAAGTGGAGGTCAGTCGACTAAATGTGCAATGAAGATCAAGAGAGGATGTCAATCTGCTACTACGCCCTCTAGTGGCAGCGAATGAACAACGCTAGAGGTTCGATTTTAGTCGAAAGCTTTCGTGAACGCTATCGAAATTTGCAGATGTCTGAAATTACTTTACAACAGTACAACTTTCACGATGTCAGTTTAGGTGAACTGCAGATCTCAATCAACTTTAATTAAAACTTTTGTATCTAACAATAACTTCGCGAGGTACAATAACTTGAGAAAGACGAAAATCTCACGTACGCCTTGCTATTAACCTTGTCTTGCTAAGGCCTAACAAAAACAATTGTGTGGTTCCGATGAAACTCAATTTTAGAATAGGTGGGGTAGGGAGATTTCTTGTTTTTTAAATATTTTTTATTCATATGTGAGTGTCTAGTTCAGGTAGTTATGTTTTCCGTTATTTTCCATATGGTATCTGTGTTATTGGTTTCTTTTTATCAGGTGTACAACCATTACAGATTGGAACAACAATTTTATAATGCCTCAAGTTGATGTCAGTTTCCGCACCCACTGTTTCTTGCGAGATTTCACAATTTTCGCGATTTTACTGTTTTTACCGCAAGTACGTACGTAAAAATAAATATAGTGTCGGCGCGAAAAACTAGGTGGGTCGGGTAACCGGAACTAAACAATGTATTTAGGCCTAATAATTATAGCTTTTCATCTATTTTGGTCAGAGAGCCTGTAACAGAATGTTATGACGGGTAATTTAACAGGTACAGGGTAATTATCAGGTACAGGGTAATTATCAGGTACAGGGTATTATGGATTTCAATCTAACCACAGTGGGATCAGGCTTAGCTATATGTTTACGAAAACATAAAAACACAAATAAACAAATAAATAAATAAACAAATAAATAATAACATAACATATAACCACTACAGTGGTATGACAATGGTTCCACGTATATTAAAACATATTATGATTTTTATTGCATAGAAACATTGTTCATATTTATTTGTAATTTACCCTGTCGTTCATGTTTGTCATTGTTTATCTGTTGATTGTGTGTTTGTTTGTTTGTTTAATTTGTGTATTTTCACAAACATAACTAATCCTGTGCCCCTGTGATAACTGTAGCCATTCTTAGGTATTCAATGTATGTACCATGGTAGCAGCCTAGGTTCTCAATCGAATTTTGTTATACCCGTTACTAAAAAGACCCCTTTACATACAAAAGCACCTGTAAATACTACTTTTCATAAACATAACTAACTAATAAGCCTCAGCCCCCTGTGATAATCATAGCCATTCTCAGGTATTCAATGTATATACCATGGTAGCGGCCTAAGTTCTCAATCGAATTTTGTTATACCCGTTACTAAAAAGACCCCTTTACATACAAAGGCACCAGTAAATACTACCTTAGTTTAGAGACAATAGTTTGTTGACCTCGATGCTGGTTGACTTTTTTCCCACTCTCCAAAAGTCAAACTCAGTGAGAAGTGTCAGAATGGCTATTGATATACTTTCACCTGATTTCACGCACCATAGAGACAGTCACGAATAGTCGTAAACTAGTCACAAATATACAATGTTTATAACCATAGCAACGTAAATGTTTCTCTAATAACAGAAACAAAACTTTGAGCATGCTATAACAAGAGTTGTATTAAACATTATCGGTCAGTTGGAAAGTAACCGTTTGGTTGGCGGGGCAGTAAATGTCGTCAACTCATTTGGCGGGAAATAGTGTCGTCATATCGTTTGGTAGGAAATTATCTGCCGTTCAGATCGTTTGACGGGAAAACAACTGCCGTTCAGATCGTTTGGCGGGAAAACAAGTGTCGTCATATCATTTGTCGGGAAAATAGCTTTTGAAATTCAGTTTGGCGGGAAAATAAGTGTCGTCAGTTCATTTCGCAGGAAAGTAACAAAGTCGTTACTAGAAGTTGGACCGGGTCAAGACGGCTCCAGGAGACGACCACGATTTAGTAAATGAGTGTACACACGATACTGACAATATTTTCAGTTTGAAAAGTAAGGAATTTCTCTGAGGATCGACACCAGATATGAAATCCATTCTTAAAGAAACACGTGTCCGTAGAATATCATTATCTCACGGAGTTGTGCGGCTTGATGAAACAGACGTTAAAATCGCACATTTGAAACATGAAAAAGCTCTGAGTGAAAACTTGCAGAGAATTGACGCCGAACAAAAGAAAGTAATCGACAAATTAGACGAAGGTAGAGAGTCCACGTACGCTACACTTAACTTTATCAATCAAACTAAGGACATAGCAAAGTCTCGTTCGAGGGTGGAATTCGCGTTGGAAACGAGACGAGAAGATGCAAGCAGAACCAGGGATGGTAGATCTCAGGTACAGATTTAATTTTAATTTTTTTTTGGTCTTTTGATTTAATATCCAGGGAAAGAGATGCAACGGTTATTACATCGTCGTAAAGCACACGTACAGCCCCTTTTACGGCACCTTCTAAGACGATGAAAAGTACCATAACAGATGCCAGCGTACATACTATACTTCGTTGCTACACAGCAGAAATATTTGCACTGGCTTTAATACTAGAATGGGGTATTATTTTAGAAGTCATGTCGACGTATGTATAATATTCGTTTGTGTTATTTAGGTGAAGAGTGAAAAAAAGATCCAATATAGTTTGCTAACAATTTTGTTTGAATTCGGTGACTGGGAAACTGACTTACACAGAAGACCCTAGCAGTTTACTGTAATTAATAACTGTAAAATATATTCTCTGAGAACTTCGACAGGTCTCTAGCTGACCAACTCCGCAGCTCCGCTACGGTTCCTTCCATATTAGGAACCCATGAGAGTGCGCGGATATTTCGTGCGCACGATACAAGAGCTAGAAAATAGACTGAAGTTACGTAGTAAATGGGGACAGAGACGTGTCGGGGCTCTCGGAGCGCATATTTCCAGAGCTGTATATAAACTGTAGTGTAACGCCCTTATCAACCACATCATTTAACAATTTAGTTCACCACTTTAACAATGATAACACGAAACTAGGCTAATAGAATGTTGTCAATACACCACTAGGCACCTTCAATTAAATTCTTTATTTGCCGTTCACGTGCGGGTAGGTTTGTCGGTCTACAGATATAGAAAAAAAATCATTTTTGCTCAAAATTTCCGCGGATTGGAAGGCAGTGTTTTATACTATTGTAAATGAAAAGACTGTTCAAATGTCTTCAGAATAACAATTATAATAATAATAGTTGTTTTAAGACAATCAAACTTTGATATTTATATGTAGACGGTAGATTTAGGTACACTGGGTACAAAAAGATAATGAATCAACAGAAAGTGAATCTACATGACATGCTAGCATTGTGGGGTTTTCTGTTTGTTTTTTCCCTGTCTGCCTGATAGGTTTTGGGGAAAGTCAAGGATGGCAAACAAAGTATTCATTGATTGAGTCCTAGAGGTATTCACTGAATGTAGGCAATACATGTACTTCCTAATTCACAATCTGATATAGATCAAAGTTGAGTGATCATCAATTGTATGCCTGGTCTAGCTGTAACACATTGGGCTCACTCTTCTACAATCTCTCTCTCTCTCTCCACATAGATCAAATGAACTGAAAATCTAGCAAAATCTACTGATGGGGAAAGGTTGAACAGCACATGTCAGTAGTAATCTATCGCACACACTGACAGGCAGTAGAACTGCTGGGGATAGGGTGAACAGTGAATGTCAGTAATAATCTATCACACATTAACAGGTGGTTGTAATTGGAAGCTTTGTTCATTTTACTACAGACCTCCAGTTTGAAAGTCGTGTTAGGACACAATAATATAAGAACCCGAGATTTAATTCCATCAGCTGTAGCTAAATACAATTCAAAGTAAATCATTTAAAGGCCCATGTTTTAGTCTTAGGTTCTCACATTAGTGTATCTTATCAGTGGAGCAATCAAGGACTCTGTCGTACAAGATTTTCACATCAACTTTAATTCTAAACTAATACATTATGTTCAAACAAACTTTATGTGTATTGACATTTATTGGCATTTAGTGGTTTATTAACTGTGTACGTCTTTAACAATACTAGTATATGTTCACAACAGTTAGACTATATTGTTGTTATCTAGTGACACAAGAAAGCTATTGTATCCCGTTCTATTGTATTGAAGTAGTCAGTTGATTACTTTAAGTTTAACCCTGTCACCTTGACAACACCGTCATTGTCCAATCAGAGTCTATCATTTCATGCTTCATTTGACGTTGCTGTTTTTTTTCTTTACTAATCCTTCAGCCAAAACATGGTACAAATTTGCACAAATTATTTTGTTCAAACTCAATTCATAAGTTCTGATTGCGTGGAAACGAAAAAAAAGTTTGCCATTAAGGACAATTTTATATTAGCTAGTGCTACAACTTAGATATTCACTTGTACTGAAAATTAATGATTTGACCAAAGATAGATTAGATTAGATTAGATTAGATTAGATTAGATTAGATTAGATTAGATTAGATTTACCTGTCCTGAAAGTTAACAACTAGATCAAAGATATCTACATGGTAATAGACTAGATTAGATTAGATTAGATTAGACTAAATTGAAAATTAACGACTTGACCAAAGATATCTACACAGCAATAGATTAGATTAGTTTAGTTTAGATTAGATTAGATTAGATTAGATTAGATTCACCTGTCCTAAATATATTAATGACTTGATGGAGGATATCTACATGGCAATAGATTAGATTAGAATAGATTAGATTAGATTATATTAGATTATTGGAAGACTCCCCACTATCCAAGAGGAAAGCCCTATCACTTAGCATTGCAGTTACTTTTACCATCTCCCATTGTCTACACAGTATGCTGAAATGTAAGTTTTGTCCACTGTAATACTGACTGTTTTCCCCTGTCACTCATAAACCAACAAATTTAAATACCCTTCCACTGAGAAAATTGTGTACGAACAGATTTTTAAATGAACAGCTTTGTTTGCTGCACCTGAAACTTTGACATCATATAAATGTAATATCTTACAGGTGAGAAGAATTAGCCAAATAGTGCCCGTTGTGACAGATACCATAGAAACGGTTCCAACCAAATTAATTAATAGAGAAGGAACCAAACCAATGGTTACAACATCAGCCAATAACAGAGGAGAATGGCGACAACTGTCAGCAGCATCAACCAATCACAGTCAAGAATCCAGGTCGGTGTCTTCAGTGTCAACCAACACCAGAAGGGAAAGTAGACCACTGTCTGCAGGATCAGCCAATTACAGTCGAGAATCCAGACCAATTTTGTCTTCATCAACCAATCACAGTCGAGAATCCAGGCCAATGTCATCAACCTCAACAAGTAACAGTCACGAACCCAGACCAATGTCTGCAGCTTCAACCAATCACAGAGAGGAATTCAGACCAATGCCTTCAGCATCAACCAATTACAAAGGGGAAGCAAGACAACTGTCTGCAGCTTCAACCAATCACAGTGGACAATTCAGACGAATGTCTTCAGCATTGATTATCCATAGACCTGAATCTAGACCAGTGTCTGCTAGTTGTTATCCCAGAAGTACGTCATCAGGGATTGGACAGCTTCCTCTGCCAAAACTTGATAGGAGTGCACCTGTGCTCCAAGGATTTGACAGAAGTACAGCTGTGCTCCAAGGATTTGGGAAAAGTGTTCATCAGCTACAAACTAGGAAATGTTTTGGCGGCGGGTCGACTCTAAGTAGGGATGCAAAAATGAGAAGGAAACCAGGAATTTGTGTTGGAAACCGCAGACTACGACAGCTAAATATGATGTTCAAAATAGAATCTGCAGCGCCACCTACCGACATAAGTACACATCTTCCGCTTCCATCCAGGAAAACATTTGATCGTCTGGGCCAGCTGGGGACACGTAAAAGTATTAACATTGATTCTCATTTATCGTTTCACAAATACAACAGTGGAAACCCATCTTCTATCTTTAACATTCAAAATGAAAATTCACAGCTTGACTGTACGACTGAGGCAACAGAAACCTTTTCTCCATGGAGTACTCAGGAAAGCATGTTGGATGGTATTTTCCCGACTGAACTTGAAGATGGAGAAATGGAGCAAAGTCTTCCTTATCGGACAAGATGTCGGTCACGTAGAGAACTAAAAGTTTTGACTAATGTGGACGCCATAATTGAGTTTGAAAAGAAGGAAGTGTTTGCTGAGATACGTAGAAAGGGGCAAATAAAACTACTTGTACAGGAAGGACAGTTGAAGCAGAAAATTTCATCTTTTTATGAAAATTTGGATACATTTATGGATGAAGCCAGTCATTCTCAGGAACCATGGAAACGAGGAGTAAAACGCAGACCAATACCTTTCATATTCTATAGCAATATGGCCCCTAAGACATCGAAGAGTACAACATTTAGACCCCCTAGCATACCAGTCAATACGCCAGCAGTGAGGCCCACTAGTACACCGATAAAGGATACACATGGAAATAGGTCCTCTAGTAGCACACCTATCGATAAAAGAACACTGAGTCCAACAAGCGGCAGCGACTCTAATCAGTTATTCAAATATTCTTAAATGATGTTTGGACACAAATGTACTCATATACTATTCTTGCAAACCAGAGCTGTTATTTCTTCCATGACACTGCGAACCTGTTGACGGTGTGTTTTGGACGGTGCCATAAAAGAGGTTGTGGTTTGCGATGATGTCATATATGAAAGTATGGCGACGGTTCTAGTAGAACAAAAACCATGAAACCTGAGACAAATGTTGCCTGGCTGTTAGTATTCTTTTATGCAAATTAGATAAATGAGTATTCAGATATTCAAATTTATGATAATGACTTGTCATATCTTGCACTCTATAGCTAAAGTGGTAATTAGTATTTTATGTGAATTAGATCAATAAGTATTCAGATATTCAAATTTATGAGTTATCACTTAAAATATTAATTACCTCCACATAGAGCATTCATAATATGTATCCATTTATGCTAATTAGATCAATAAGTATGCAAATATTCAAATTTATGATAATGAGTTATCACCTAGAATATTAATTCCCTTCACAGAGCATTCATAACACATTCATTTATGCTAATTAGATAAATAAGTATGCAAATATTCAAATTTATGATGAGCTATCACTTTGAATATTAATTGCCTCCACAAAGAGCATTCATAACACATTCATTTATGCTAATTATATCAATAAGTAAAATAATTTTTTTTTTACACATTTTAAAAATGTTACGGTTACAAACAAGGATTTGGTATATATGTTGTATAGTAGAGTTGTTATAATTCCCTAATCAGTCCGACATTTCTAAAAGGGAAGTATACCTTGTGAATTCACTATATTTAATAAAGACTTGGATGTTAAATGCAATAAAATGCTTTGGTTTCATTCATTTTGACTTCTCAATGTGGAGATGGCATTGATCAGAATGTAGGCGAAAGTGATGTACTGACCTTGCTAAGCAATAGGCCTTTCCAAAATATGCCACATGGTGGCGCTCTACTTCCTGTCTGTGTGTACATTGGGGGTATACATGGTATAGGTTACTTGGTTAATCATAGAGTACTGCTGCTTTCCTCTGAACAATACAAAAAGCATCCTAGTCTAGCTGCTAGACCTCAGATGTTCTTCCGATACAATACAACACACGATCAAACATCACTATCAAGGATGCAACAAGCCCTCACTCTGAACTTCGTTTGCTTATCGTATAGGAAGAAAGCCCGAACATCTAGCAGCATGACTAAAAGCATCCCTGAGTTACATTTCTACAGAATTGCAAGGGACAAAGCTCTTAATTAAGAAACGGTACAGTGAGGTGATGATACCCCCAATTTGAGCGAGGGCACTGTATTCTCAATTTCCTGTTTGCAGTCTGCAATGGCCTATTGCCATTCAAGTATCATCAGCTGTTTATATTGTTACACTGTTACAACATTAACAACAGGAAGTTGCCTAGCAAGGCCCGTATGTCACTTCCTCCTAAGTTCTGATCAATACCTGTCTATGTTCTGCAGAAAACAGAATCTGGAAATGTTTGTCACAAACTTGTGAGATGTGAGAGATTGCAGTGTGATGTTTACAATCTCAAATGTTCCAAGTCAAATATGCTATCTTTAGCTGTCCTGAAAGTACAAGTGGTCAATATGTATCTATGTATAGGAATGATGATGTCATCATGTTGTGTAAAGTATGAATGTTTATGTCACCATTGCTTAGCAACAGTGGAAAGATTTAAAACAAATATCATTTTGCTTTTCAGTGATACTGAACGTACTTATCAAAAATGCACACACACACAGAACAGACACAGACAGAAACACACACAGACACAAACATGCACACATACACACACAAACACAGAACAGACACAAACACAGACAGACACAAACACACACACAACACAAACACACAAACAAACAAACGCACACAACACAAACACACACACATACACACAAACACAAACAAACAAACAAACAAACAAACACAAACAGACACACACACAAACACAAACAAACAAACACAAACAAACAAACACACACACACACACACACACAAACACACACATGTAATGGCAGCAGGCCAATAATTCAAATGTTCACTTCAAAATTCAACAAACATCTATGGTTGTTTATAGATTTGATCATAATTTTAATTCAATGTTGGTAATATAGCAACCATTTTTATAATAAAAAAAGTTATTAAATCTGAGATAAAAGAAATCAATATTAGTATATCAACATAACACCCTAGCAGAGAATGTTGAAATAAAGATAAAAGATATAATGCCGTCTGATTAAAGTCCAGGTGGAAATTTGCCGATTTACACACAGGAGTGTTGGGGTCCCATGCTACGATAAATATATAATGCCGTCTGATTAAAGTCCTGGTGGAAATTTGCCAATTTACACACATGGGTGTTGTGGTCCCATGCTACAATAAATATATAATGCCATCTGATTAAAGTCCAGGTGGAAATTTGCCAATTTACACACAGGAGTGTTGGGGTCCCATGCTATGATAAATATATAATGCCGTCTGATTAAAGTCCTGGTGGCAATTTACACACATGCTACGAAAACTCAACCAGTAACTAGGTACATGAATATTAAAAAGAAGTTTGTTTCTGAGCAAAAATATGACATTGAACTTATTTGAGGATGTTTACTTCAAAGGGACACTGAGAATATGAATGTATGAGTTTTGGTACTGTACTTATTGTCTGTAAGGTATGCCAAGTGATGGGGCGCCCTCACACATCAGTCGCTGGTGAGGCCGGAACGGCAAGACATATCTTCCAGTCTACTATACTTAATACAGAAGCTCATTTTAAAGTGGCCATATGGATGAGGATTGGGTATTTATTTTGAGTTTTTAAATTATAAAACAATTTGTATCATTGCTTCCTACTTGAAAAATCAATGTGAAACAACATTGACAAAGTCTGTGTTTGTAACTCAATAAATTGTAAAAAAACATATTAAATATGTAAAATGATCATTATTGTACATACAATAACAATTTTTTTTTTTTTTTTTTTTTTTTTACAGTTTTTAGCTTTTTTGCAATGTATTGAGTTACAAACATAGTCTTGGTCAATGTTGTTTCACATTATTATTTCAAGTAGGAAGCCATGATAAAATTATTTTATAAATTAAAAATCCCAATAAAGACTAAATCCTCATCTATATGGCCACTTTTAAAGTGCTCATTCTTTGGAAATGATACAAACATATTTTCTTATCAAATGCACAATACAGGCAACTGACACAACATATAATTTATTCATAGTTTTCTGACTAATCAGAGGGAACATATAATTCATTCATGGTTTTCTGACCAATTGGAGGGAACATATAATTTATTCATAGTTTTCTGACCAATCGGGGAACATATAATTTATTCATAGTTTTCTGACCAATCAGAGTGAACCTTGAAACCTTTGTCATAGACATACCCCCCCCCTTTCCCCCAACATTTCAATTTAATAATTCATATTCTGAAATTCGTATGAGAAATATGGTTTGCCATCGATTCTGCATGTGTGTCTTTATTAATATTGAATGTCATACTTCTTCCTTGGTTCAACGGTTGCTATGGCAGCATGTCTCCTTATCGTATGATGTCATATTTTTTCCTTGGTTCAACGGTTGCTATGGCAGCATGTCTCCTTATCGAATGATGTCATATTATTTCCTTGGTTCAATGGTTGCTATGGCAACATGTCACCTTATCGAATGATGTCATATTATTTCCTTGGTTCAATGGTTGCTATGGCAACATGTCTCCTTATCGAATGATGTCATATTATTTCCTTGGTTCAATGGTTGCTATGGCAGCATGTCTCCTTATCGAATGATGTCATATTTTTTCCTTGGTTCAATGGTTGCTATGGCAGCATGTCTCCTTATCGTATGATGTCATATATTATTTTCTTGGTTCAACAGTTGCCATGGCAGCATGTCACCTTATCGAATGATGTCATATTTTTTCCTTGGTTCAACGGTTGCTATGGCAGCATGTCTCCTCATCGTATGATGTCATATTTTTTCCTTGGTTCAACGGGTGCAATAGCGGCATGTATCTGCATATGGCATTTCAATCCACTTTTTTGAGTAAACGCTTTGTTACAGATATCGCACTTAAAAGGTCGTTCACCTGTATGGCATCGAATATGACGTTCTAAGATGTCCTTCGTCTGGAAACTCTTGCCGCAATATTGACAAACGTAGACTTCCTCTCCGGTGTGTAGCTTCATGTGACGATTTAAACTACTCTTCCATTTTGTCTGAGCACCACATACTTCACACTGAAGCAGCCTCTTTCCTTTGCTATGACTTTTAAGATGCGTTTCCAGAGTTTCCTTGGTTTCAAAAACCTGTTCACAGTATTGGCAGTCAAAGTGTTCTTGCTGGTGTAGCCCTACGTTGCCATGGAAACTGCTTTTCCCTACTCTATCCTTGCCATGTGTATGCATATGCTGTTCAAAATTTCCTCTCCCTTTGTACTGTTCACCACATTCCGGGCACTGATATACTTTGTTAACATTTCCATCTTCGGTATGAACTATTAAAATATCGGGATCATCGGCGCAGAAGTCGTTATTGCCGGCGCAGAAGTCGTGATTATCTTCAATATTCTGGTTAAGATACTGATTTATAGCGTATGTGTAGCTGTCGATTTCAGGACGAGTCGGAATCTCGTCTGTTTCAGAATTTTTGTCTTCAAATTGAAAATTAGTAGCATATGGAATATTGCATTGATAGGAGGAAGTAGATGGGGTCTGAGATAAGGATTGTTGATCTGTGAAATCTGTTCTCCCTTTTTGTGGCTCAGTATCACCTTTCTGTCTGTGGGCAATAAAACTACTATTACCTTTCTGTCTGTGGGCGATAAAACTACTACTGCCTTCAAGTTGTTCAATATCACCTTTCTGTCTGTGGGCGATAAAACTACTATTCCCTTCAAGTTGTTCAATATCACCTTTCTGTCTGTGGGCAATAAAATCAGCATTTCCTTGAAATGGGCCTGTACTAAATCTATTTTTGTGGTCACTATTTCCTTGATGGTGTGTGGTATTGATTTTCCGTGGATAATACATGTCGTTCAGTGATCCACCAGGGATAGAGATACTTTCCTCAAACTGTACATCATCACCATTGTTGTCTGATTCACTGTCCTCATCACTGTCAACACCAGAATTGACATCAGGTGAAAAGTTACTCTCCTCTACAACATGAAGCATTTCACTTTCATCGTACAGACCCGGTTCCTCTTTGACCTGTACATTAGTTGGAGCATCGTTATAACTTTCCATGTTATCAAACTCTGCATCCTCTCCTCTCTGGACAGCATTCGTACAACTGGCAGATCTTTGATTCATTTGCGAGTCAGATATTTGCTTCCTGTGTAGCTTTTCCTGGGAATATTCCCTATTTTTATTCATATTCCCATCTTTTATTTCATTAAATCTTCTGTTAGTTTTCTGTTCCGTAATTTTACTGGTAGGTGGGAGGTACGTATCTTCACTTTGATTGGTTCTCGGATGTTTATCATGGGTTGATCCTTCCATTTTCCATCCTGTAATTTCATTGGTTGAAGGAAGGATACTACTATCAGATGGAATCCTCTGATTGGTTATTGAGAATGTGTTACCAGATGTAATTTTCCTACTTTGATCTGTAATCTTACTGGTGGATGAGTCGTTATCATTACTGGAATCTTGCCACTGATTGGCTGGTGAACAGGTGTTACTTGATGCCATTTGAGTTATTCGTTTGACAAGTTGGAATCGCCGATTTTTACAAATTGATCGTGACAAGGATGAAATAATCTTTTTAGATGCTGATTCTTGAGTTATTTGTCTTTGAGCAAAGCTACCTGTTTTCTTGCTAGGTGGAGGTATGTCTTCTGAGACGTCTTCCGCAACTTGTCCACTTGTTGTCACCATCTTCCTTTTAGAGTTGTTGTGTCTGGTATTTGTTGCTTCTAACTGTCTATCAATAACTAAACAACCACTTACTGGCATCTGTCTCTCATCTGAGCTGTTAGTTTGTTTGTTAATTGGTTCCTCATCATGAGAATAAGACATGATAGAATTCTGAACTCCAGAGGGCAGGCTTTGAGTTGGATTTTCATGACTTCCGGAATTCATGCTGTTTTGTTGGGAATTATTCCTTGAAGATCTCATTTGAATATTGACGGCACCACTTTGACATAAAAAGTTAAGAATTGTAGTTTTGTCTGTAGAAAAAAAAAAGTATTTTGACGTTATTCCCCAATATTTTTCTTTGTTCAGTCAAGCAAAATACTCATGACCTAAGGGGCCTTAGTCACAACTCGTCTCGTGACTCATAGTGACAAAAACCCCTTAGGTCATGAGTATTTCCAACTCAATGAAGGAAAATATTGGAATATAACATAATTATACCAGCACCAGTAATATCAAAGAAAAATTGGAGAAAGTAATGTCAATTTTGAATATTTTGACTCATATTTCAAATACATCAGCAGAACCAGTGATGTAGACATGCATTGTCGTGACATTGATGCACATTGTTGTTACATAGACAAGAATTGTTGTGATGTAGACACACATTGTCGTGACATAGACATGCATTGTTGTGATGTAGACATGCATTGTTATGACATAGACACATATTGTCGTGACATAGAAAGACCAGAGTATATATTCCATACTGTTTTGTTCAACTTGGCTTGTATGTGGTATAAACTTTATTATACCACGCACAAACCAAGATATTGTCTTTGAAGACAAAATATGGGTTACATACCCTGGACATTCTACATCATGACAACCTGTGTCTATGTCACTGGTTCTGTGGTTCTACATCATGACAACCTGTGTCTATGTCACTGGTTCTGTGGTTCTACACAACAACAACCTGTATCTATGTCACTGGTTCTGTGGTTCTGTCATTCTACATCATGACAACCTGTGTCTATGTCACTGGTTCTGTGGTTCTACACAACAACAACCTGTATCTATGTCACTGGTTCTGTGGTTCTACATCACAACAACCTGTGTCTATGTCACTGGTTCTGTGGTTCTACATCATGACAACCTGTGTCTATGTCACTGGTTCTGTGGTTCTACATCATGACAACCTGTATCTATGTCACTGGTTCTGTGGTTCTACATCACAACAACCTGTGTCTATGTCACTGGTTCTGCAGTTCTATTAGTCAAAATACCCAGTATCTCTTCCTATGAAACTCAATAGAGAGCATGCATCAAGCCGTGCAACAATTTTCTGTTTCAAACCCGGCACATTTTGCGTAAATATGGCAATATGGTATCTGTTCACTCAGTTAATCGGTCTTTATGTCTTTGTGCATAAAATAATTTTTCACTATCAGTTTTTGTGGTTATGTGACTTACCGACCTGGATATGGGTTTTGCAGACCACAGTAGTACTGCATACAGGCCCTCCTAAAGCCATGCAGGCCCTTCTGCCATACAACATCAGTCAGAAAAACACATATCCAAACCGTAAAGATTTATACAAAATCTGCACTGATTAAAGGTGTACCACACATTGAGTAGCAGAATATAGCCGATTTATATCAGGCCTGATAAAATAAATTGTGTGGTTCTGGTTACATTCAATTTGAGAATAGATGGGGTAGGTAGATTTTTTATATTATTTCATTATTATTTTTTTCATGTGTGTGTGTCTAGTTCAGGTTTTCCGTTGTTTTCCAAATGGTCGCTGTGTTGTTTATTTCTTCCCATCATATGTATACCCATTACAGATTGGAAGAACAGTTTTATATTGTCTTTTTAATTTGACGATAGTTTCCGCATCCACTATTTCTCGTGAGCCTTTAAAATTTTTGCAATTTATCTTATTTTTTCTTGAATATGTAAAAAAATGTTTAGGGTCAGCAGTGAAAAGCTAGGAGAGAGCGGGTAACCAGAACCACACAATTTTTCTTTGGCCTAAGAAGAAAATGAAGAGTAAAAGGGACCACATGGATAAGGATTGGGTATTTATTTTGGATTATTAATTTATAAAACAATTTTATCATGGCTTCCTACTTGAAAAATCAATGTGAAACAACATATGCCAAGTCCTTGTTTGCAACTCAATACATTGCAAAAGAATACTATGTGTAAATGTGTAAAATCTTTGTTATTGTACATACAGTAATAAAACTTTTTACACATTTATTTAGATTTTTGCAATGTATTGAGTTATAAACACAGACTTGGTTTGTGTTGTTATAAATTAAAATCCATCATAAATACCCAATCTTCATCCACATGGTCTCCTTAAGATATTTCAGCAAAGTGAGGCCATGTAGGAGTTGTCATTTCACGTACCTGTTTTAGAAAGTGTATTTTCTTGGAGTTGTTGTAACATCATTTTTGAGGATTCTTGAAAAGAACGACTAATTTCCTCAATTTTGTTGTTATATGTCACCTCTTCCCAAATGTAGTAACAATCTAGAATGGAAATTTAAAAGAATCATTTATTTGATGTGACAAAAATGTGGCAAAAATTCTGTTATTTGCCAGGTCTCACTGGGCTAAGTGCTATTTGCCAGCCTTTGCCATTATTGTGCAGGTAAATACCAGGGATAGGTACGGCTAGTAGTGAGGGGTAAAACTGGTATGTCATCCCAACAAAGTACCCCTCACTATAAAGGCCTTTGGACCATAACTCAGTGAAATATAAAATAACACATAACAAAAATACATGTATAACTATTGAATAGAGCTATAGACTGCAGTACAATACCAGTCTTTATGTACCAATGTATGTAGTCATGGTTGCACATAGAGTAAGTTGGAAATCAATTCTGTCAATGTCTATATATTTACTTCTCCAATGTCAGAATCGAGTCCTGTAGTCAGTCTGCTTAAGCAGGACTAATACAATGTAACCAGATCTTAATAATATTGTGTGTCAATCTTGATTGAAGATTGATTTTATGTGGGTTTTGCACACAGTCCACTATTCTACAATCTTCCCGACATTTCACTGGCAATAAATGAAGATATATTAAACAAAATAAACTTGAAATGGTTTATTTACCTTCTTGAGTTAGGCTTGACATTGGTGACCGTTCTTCGTCATCACATAGTAATCTATTCAGCGCCGAATCAGTTTCAGAACGCCCGTCGGCTCCATTTTGCATCGCGAAATTTTCCCCCTTTTCAGCAAAACATACACTTATCTGCTTACTGAGCGAAAGGGTTATGTTTTCTGAACCATGCATAGTGAAATTTATAAAAAATATCTCGTCACATAAAGCCAGGAAGCTATCAATGATAACAATAATTGTCGACGGCAATACAGTGTCTGACACCTTTTCAGTCATCAACAACACAGGCGAAAGTGGGACGCTGGGGGCGTCCTTTATGACCCGACAACTTTTGTACACAGTAACTTGTGGGTCGAAAAAACTTTATATTCGATTGTAATTTGGCTTGACTCGTTCCTTACATTTTATATCTACATTATTATCGTGAGTAATGGCACAAACAACATAACACAGATTTCTGTACAATAAGCAATTATTGTTTCTATCAAAATGTGCATCTTCTATTGAAATTTTCTGAGAATGAATTTACAATGCTATTTAGTTCGTTCACAGGTAATCGAGGAACTGTGTTACAAACAAACAAACAAAAAACAAACAAACAAACAAACAAAACAAAAAACAATCGAAGGAACGAATAAACAAACAAACAATTGAGTAAATGAATGAATGAAAATAAGTACAAACAAACAAACAAACAAACAAACAAAATTTGCATTAATCCATAAACACATGAATAACTATCTATGTACGTGTATTCACGTAATATTATTAAAATATTGTACTATAATATATATACATGTATCAGTAAAGTGTTTATGGCCAAGAACTTTCGCTCAGGCTTTACTCAGCTGCCTCAGTAGGCCCAAAACTTCGAGCCTCAGGGCTGCATGCAGGGCAGCTCAGCAAAGCCTGAGTGAAACCTTTTGGCCAGAAACACTTTGCTGTTTATTTTATGTTTAAATGAAACTGCTTAGTGTGTGTATATAGATTCCTATGTTTATGGTGTTTTTATTTACTCATGTATATTAACCCCCCCACCTCCGATTAGTCTAGTTCAAAAATACAATGTTCCTTTAGAGTGATGTTCTAAAACAAGTAAATGCTAATGTTCTTTTACAATGACTACAATTTCTTGCGTAAACCTTCTTCCCAATATTAATTCTATTTGTAAATGAAAATCAGAAACTTTAAATTTTGTAAGTAATCTATAGTATTAGTCATGTGATAACATTGCTGTATTTTTAACACAAAAAAAATATTTTTAAGTTTTACATTTTCGAAAAATAAGGAGTCAAAAGGTACGGAAAAAATTACCTACCGTAATACTAATAGGTATGGCTTCTTTGTAATTTGTAAAGTACAATGAAAAATTAGTTTTTCCAGTGTTTTGTCAGTGTGTTTTTGTATTTGAGCCTTTGCATAGTGCGCCCTCTCGAAAATAATTTTACCCATAATTCAAAGTCCAGGTCAGGTCATTACGATAGTCTGGTGATTCACTTGGAATCGCCGATAAAACGTAAATATTTCGATATAAGGCAGCACTTTGTGTTGTTTTGAACGATTTCTATCAAAATGCAAGATTCGGAAAGTGTAAATCTTTCTATTAGTAAGAAAATATGTTTAGTTTTCACCGAAAATGGGAAAGAATTCACGACGAATCGGTCACACGATTGTTTCGGTTCGGATTCATCAACAGAACGAACGAAGATATCGGATTCGGACTCGATCTCTCTTTTAAATCCTAAAGGTAACACTAATTTTACTCTTTTCGTAACATTTATTCGATTCAGTTTAATATAACTGTTATTTGTAGGTTTTATTTTTATTATATATTGATATTTCCGACACGCCCATGTTGAAGCGTTCTAACACGTCCGGGCAAAATGTGTTTTCTATTCAACACAAGTTTCATATACATATAAAAGTGCTATTGTTTTCGAGTCCTGTATTTTGCATACCCTTTGTATTGTTATAATGTGGATATAAATACAATAAGTGTACATAACATGTTATGATCAGGTGATACCAGTCACTGACACCTCTGAATGGAGGAATGTTTCCATGATCATTGTAGTGTAATATTCATTAATTCACTACAGTATAAATGCCAATGGTATGGTGCAAGGCATCACCAGTATGTATATACTAGTAATAATTATATATTCCCCTATATTTTTCTTTGTTCAGACAAGGAAAGTACAAGTGATCTAAGGGGCCTTCTCACTACAAGTACAAGTGACCTAAGGGGCCTTCTCACTACACGTACAAGTGGCCTAAGGGGCCTTCTCACTACAAGTACAAGTGACCTAAAGGGCCTTCTCACTACAAGTACAAGTGACCTAAGGGGCCTTCTCACTACAAGTACAAGTCACTAGATGCTAGACAAGTAATGACAAACCCCTTAGGTCATGAGTATTTTCTGGTTGAATGAAGAAAAATATTGAGGAGTTATATAGTTATACCTCTCCAAGCATAATTTATGAAATTTTTTTGGGAAAGATGGAAATGTGGGAGATTTTATGTCAATTTTAAGCATGTACCATAGAACTGTTGACATAGACAGGGTTTTTTTGGGGCGTAGAACAACCAGGGTATATAGTCTAGATATTTCAAATTTTGTCTATATTTTCTGTTCAAAGGCAATAACTTGGCTTGTGCATGGGATAATATACACCAGTGTGCCCACTAATGATAGCCAAATTTTATTGTTGCAAGTCAAAATGAGAAAAACTCATTTCTTGTGAGTCATCACATAGTAAGAGATAGGGGAACACCAAATTTTGGTGCGTCACTAGAAATTGTGTGCGTCAGTGGCATGTCAAATTGGCTTAGAGGGCACACTGATATACACTTATTGCCTGGCTATGAGACATTAGTTGACATCTATTACCTTGAGGGCTGTTATACAGCGACTATTTGCTGTGACTGAAAGCCGAGGGAAATAGTTGTTACATAACAGCATGAGGGGTAATATAATGTCTACTAGTGCCCGAATAAGGCCAGGCAATAAGTATTGTGTAACTCATGATCACATTCCCAGGCATGTAGTCTTTCCAGCATAAAGGAATATCACCAGCAGGACTACTCTTAATGTAATAGTGCCCTAGGGAAAATATAAAATGAATAGTGCCCTCTGTATGCAAATTGAGATCACTATGGGTCTATTGTTCATACCATGTGACATGGTTCAGCCAATCACTGATGGATATAATACATTTTGTTTGTATATAGAGGTAACAAATCTCTATTCTTCCTTTACTTACTAGATTGTTATTACATATGGGAGGAAGTAAGATGTACCAACAAATTAGACAAAATATCTCATTCATTTGAAGCGTCGTCAAAAATGATATTACAACAGTTGCAGGAAGACACACTCTCTAGTAAAGGTGGGTATTATTGTTTGTGTTATCATTTCGTATGTAACTGTGATGATAATAATAGTAATCTTTATTTATACGAGATAGTTCTTTAAGTATATAAACACTTGTCTCCCAAGAAGTCCAGTGAGGGCCATATCCCTCATTTGTTCAGTGTTAATGCAGGAGGAAACTGGAGTACCCGGGGAAAACCAGCGTTGTTCGGTAGAGTCAAACTGCATGAAACTCAAGACTGACAGTTTACAGTCAAAACCTCTCATCTTATCAACATTATCTTGTGTGTATTGGTTAAAATGTTAGTACTCAACTAAATTATTGTTTTTGAAAATTTGTATTTTTTTCTTTTTTCTGCAGACAAAACTACAATTCTGAATTTTCTATGTCAAACTGGAGCAGTTGATGTACAAGTGGTATCTTCAAATCCAAAAACTGATTCACAACAAAGTATGAAGACGCTACCCAGAAAGGAAACTCTTCAATCTATCAATCCACACATTTCTCTAGGAAGCCGGTCACCTGGTAATAACAAAACAAGCAACTATTCTGACAGACAAATGATAGTATCTGGTGGATTACTCATTGATGGACATCCAGAAGACAAGTCACCAGGAAATACGAAAGGGAACAACAATATCGGCTCTCGTCAAAGGCCGATGTTGAATACGAGTAACTCTCATCAAAGGCCGATGTCATCTAATAAGAGTAACAGAGGGCTGTTGTCCGAGGGAGCTTCCAGATCGGTATCTGAGCGAGCGTCTCGATCGGTATCTGAGGGAGCTTCTCGATCGGTATCTGAGGGAGCGTCTCGACCATTATCAGAGGGTTCTTCTCGATTGTTACCTGAGGGAGCTTCTCGTAAAGGTCTTATTCCATCGATTTCACGGTCAATTTGTAATTCATACAAGAGATCTCGGAAATTCAGACTTGGTAAACCTAGGAGATTTGGAATGAAACCTGTAACAATCTCAAACTATAATGAAATGGAAGATTCCATTATGATGGATGATTGCATTCTGCTAGAGGACCAGGATGGGCAGAGAAATGAGCCGATACAAGACCTTGATAGAGAGACACCACCAACAACAAATCAAAACTTAAGTGATGTTCCCGGAAGGTCAATGAACTTTTCAGACTCAGTACCAATCCTTGATGCTTACACTGATTCAATTTTCCCAAAGAAAGCGACTGCTACATCTGGGAAACCAAGTGCAATAGCCAATGAAATTGAAGCATCTGAAAGTACCATTTTTCCATCCACCAATTGGATTGCAGAAGAATCTGTGGCAATAACTCGGGATGCATGCCTAGAAACTGAGCAGAGTGGTAAACCTGGTCATAGTGGTCAGACGACATTAAAAGGGATTGGAGAACAAACCGTAGAAAAAACATCTCAAGATGTACTATCTAGTGACTCTGCATCAATAACAACTCAGGGTGAACCCTCCAATAAAAGTCTCCCATCCCCACAGGGGAAAGAAAGCATCACAGGTGAAATACAGAAGGGAAGGCTGATCAGAGAAGATTGGTTAGGTGTTGAGCAAATAGAATCACAGGGTAAAGAAAGCATCCCAGGTGAAATAACAAAGGCACGTCTCATCAGAGAAGATTCGTTAGGTGGTGCACAAATAGAACCACAGGGGAAAGAAAGCATCCCAGGTAAAATAACAAAGGCACGTCTCATCAGAGAAGATTCGTTAGGTGGTGCACAAATAGAACCACAGGGTAAAGAAAGCATCCCAGGTGAAATAACAAAGGCAACTCTACACAGAGAAGATTCGTTAGGTGTTTCGCAAACAGAATCACATGTTGCTCATTCCCTAGAAGATAAGAAGATTAGCCACACAGATAGTACACATCAGGAAGTTCATCATGATAAAGCGAGAGGAACAAGAGCCGACTCTGAAAACCAAGTCCAGATCAAAGAGGAACCCAACTTAAAAGACGAGTGCAATACTTTCCATGTTGTTGAAGACAGTAATAGTTCACATCACCTGAATTCTAGCGAGACTAGTGAGAATTCAAGTGATTCTGATAGTCGATTGAAGTTTGAAGAAGGTATGGCCTATCCAGGTAGAGCGTTTGATGACCTTTCATACTCTCCGAAAGGGAATACCGAATCGTTTCAAGGGAGTGCTGATTTTATGGAATCGCAATCTTCGTCTCAGAAACCGTCTACCTCGTACCAGTACAACCAAATGAATGCTGCGAATTTTCAGTTTGAAAATAATGATACCAAAATGGAATCTATGACACACCCTGAAAATGATAATTATTTGTTTGCTGTGAATCAATATTTAGCTCAGAACACTGATGAGACAGCAGAATTTGGCTTTGACGAATCGGGCGTTGAATTGTCACATACAGAAGGTGAAAATGCAAAGAAATCGTTCCTTTGTATTGAGTGTGGAAAGAAATTCATGCATAAACGAAGTCTCGTATTTCACATGCGTATGCATAATGAGAAAAAAATCTATCAATGTAAAATATGCGGTGCGAAAACGCTCTGGCGAAGTAGTTTCCGACGCCATTTAAAATTACACACCGGGGAAGAGTTGTTCAGTTGTCAGTACTGTGGAAAGAACTTCCAAACGAAGACTATTTTGGAATGCCACTTACGAGGGCATACAGGTGAACGACCTTTTCAGTGCGAAATTTGTAAGAAGTCGTTCCGACAGAAAAATGTTTTGAAGACGCACATGCGAACTCACTCTGGTGAGAGACCGTTTGAATGTCCGTATTGTAAGAAGAATTACATCAGCAAAGACTATCTAACAAAACATGTCAAGTATCATACTGAAAAGAAATCGTTCCAGTGTGCCGAATGTGGTGCCATATTTGATAACAAACGGGCGCTGAACTCGCACATGTGGGTTCACTCTGTAGAGGGTGCATATCTAAATGAAAAAAATCCATCAGCGCCCGTGAATATAGACTGAAAGACGCATTGTTGGCGCTGATATCATCAGATAAACTCTCATTTGTATCAAGTGTTTAACGGAGTGTACACGTGACAAATCCTTTAGTAGTCTCCGAATGTATTGTGACGTTTGATAATTAACAAGACATGAACTCGCACATTCTGCAGAAGGTAATTATCTCGCTGAGAAAGACTTGTAAACACCCCATATTTGATTATAGACGTTGATTGAACTCGCACATGTGGGTTCATTCTGCAAAAGACACACATCTCAATGGGAAATATTTGTAAACACCCCATGAATACGGTACCATATTTGATAATTAACAAGATGTAAACTTGTACATGTTGATTCATTCTGCAAAAGACACATCACAATGGGAAAGATTTATAAACACCTCTGAATGTATACTGAATGAATCATCATTGTTGGCACTTCTGTTAACCATTAGCCATTGTCAAATAGACTGCACAATTTTTCCTAAGACGTGTACTTTGTTAGAGGTTTTGTAAGGAAAGGACCATACAAATTTTGTATACTATGGGACTATAAGTTGAAAAACAAGAACTTTTTTATAAATGATTCCATGTACACTGAACAACAATAAATATCTGCATATTGAATAGACATAGCACAAGATAGACAGAAAGATTCACCAGTGTCAGTGTTTTACATATTGTTGAATTTTGTGCTCTGTAAGCCACACAGTAATCTCTAGGGGCCCAGGGACCCACCAAATATTGGTGATCCCATAACTCTTGTATGGTGGCATGCAAGGAAACGTAGCTTTGATTATTTTAATCTCAGACGTGTCTCTCTCCAAAGTTTTATTTTAACTTCACTGGTCTCTCTGTGTGTCATCATGAGACCCATCGGTTCTTGTGAGAACACAGGTAACTAGTAATCACCATCTTTGGTTACCATGGAGATGTGCATATATTCCCATAATCCTTTACTGTATATTTGGGTTTATGTTTCCTGTGTTTCTAACCAATCAGAATGAACCTTTTAAAGTGCTTCACATTCTCTAACCAATCAGAATGAACCTTATAAAGTGCTTCACATTCCCTAACCAATCAGAATGAACCTTTTAAAGTGCTTCACATTATCTGTAAACTAAACTGTGATTGGAGTTACCATATTCATGAAGGAGTATGCATGAAATTTTTTTTTGTAAAAAAATGATTTGCACAAATTATTTGTTAATATATGGAGGAATAGCAACACTTTTTGGATACAACCTTGGCTTTTTGGATATATGTGTTATGAAGTTTTAAAATCAGGAGTGTGGTGTTAAATTCATGGGTATCCTTAGTCTTGGTTACCCAGACTCCCACTTGGGGGAGGTCTCAGGTAGAGCACCCAGCAGAGAGAGTCTGGGTAACCAAGACTAGGGTATCCTAAACTGATGTCATGGTATCTTTACTATATTCATAGAATCTCGAATTCAAATAATATAATTTAGAAATCACCGAACAGCAATGTATTGCTTACAAAGACTATATATGAAATATAATATTATGGGATGTACATCTAGATATAGGCTGTTATTTATTACATTGAAATAAAGCACACATTTTAAATTTAGAGATTGTGGTTTGCATTTCATTGTAATTTGCAAAGAAAAGGGAGGGGGAGAGAGAGAGAGAGAGAGAGAGAGAGAGAGAGAGAGAGAGAGAGAGAGAGAGAGAGAGAGAGAGAGAGAGAGAGAGAGAGAGAGAGAGAGAGAGAGAGAGAGAGAGAGAGAGAGAGAGAGAGAGAGAGAGAGAGAGAGAGAGAGAGAGAGAGAGAGAGAGAGAGAGAGAGAGAGAGAGAGAGACAGATAGAGGGTTACTTTTGAGTTGAGATGAGATAGCCTTACAAATGAGATCAGAACACTTCACCTACAAAATGTGACATTTTACGACAGAACAACACTACAGCAAAAGATTGAACATCACATTACAACAGATGCATTAACTAACTCACTATAATGTGCGTGGGGGAAGGGGGTGGTCAGCAACCCGGGGTCACATTCAGTAATACAGATACTGTAGGGTCTTGTGATGATGACAGATTTACCAGCCCACCCCCTGTGTTATAAAATGTGACCACACCCATGGGTTCCCCCTTTAGGCCTAGTCCCTTTACTCAAATATAATGAGCCAAGACTAAAACTTTTGATTTCATTCTTGTCTTGATGAACTAATTTCCACTTTTGAGACCCACCCTCCCCCATTTGCAGAACTTTTTGTAATTTACTGTTGACCAAAGTTTAAAATTTGGGTACAAATTAGACTGACATCAGTCCCTTTGGGAGATCTTTTAATCTCATAATCATCAAATGTTTTGAATTTGTCATTTGGAAAAGAAAATGTCCAACTTTTTTTTTATTTTCCCAATTAATTACAAATAATTTTACAAATAGTTACAAACTAAGTTTCGCAATAACTCAAGTCATGTGATGATTTCACACAAAAGAACACATTCGTGTGATGTTTTTTAAAAAAAAAGAAAAGCAGGGTTATGGTAAGTAAAATATCGAAATAAAAAATATTTCAATACAAGTGACGTTCTTGTGATTCTTTACTCTAGTTAGTACCTGCTTTTACAGATTTGGTTTCCAAGAAATGCAAATATGCAAGGAGGACGGTGACCGTTCTCCACCCCTCCCCCTATCTTCCCTTCCCCTCTCCTCCCCGTAAGGGTTTACGATATATGTTTACCCAGAATCCTTTGCGGATATGTACATTGAACCGAAGTTGTGCGCATGTTTTTATCTGAACGCCTGCAGTCTAGTCTGCGATCTAGCTATCCACTTATCCGAGACGAGGTAAAAGGTTAAAACAGCCGAGATCTCTACTACTTTGTCACCATGGAAACTTCAGATGACATTGCAGTTTCACTGAGTCGGAGAATAAGCTTAGTTTTTGCAGAAAACATGCAGAATCGACAATCACAGTCTTCGAGAACGGAGGGGCTCGATCACAGTCAGTTGACTTCAGAAGGTAAACGATCGATCATGACAACCCTTGATTCACTTTGACACTCGACTCTGGAGTGGCTATTAAAACGGGGTATTATTGAACGACGAAGATATTTTCCTTTTTGCAAATTGAGTGAGTTCCGAAAATAAAGTGAGTTAGTTAGCATCATTTACCAAACACGAAGCCCTTCTCAGGCAAACCTCGCAAATGTAAGTCGTGAATGTCGCCATTGTATTTGACCTCGATAAACCGAACAGACAACATGGCGGATAATAAAATGCTAACCAGGCTCGCCGGTTTTTTGTATTTTTCATATGGGCATTTACGAGGCAATACACATTGCAGTCGTGTTTGTAAGTTGATGGCAGGCTGTCTGTGAACTTTGCTCTTTCAAATAATATTTTTGTTGTATTTGTTTATATTCTTATTTATAATTTGTAAACACGAGACAAACAATAATTCGTTCACAACTCATTTTAAAATTTGAATTGCTGCGTTCACTGTACTGTAGGCCTTTAGATATATACAATGTAATACTTTTTGCTTTTATTAGATATTTTCTTGTGTTTATCTCTTCATTTATGTTTTTTGTTGTTGAAAATATTGACTTGCAATTTAATTTATTTTCTTTGTGATGAAATAATTCAAATTTTCATTCCTAAAATGACAAAATAATTGCATATTTTGACCTCAGATGATAAACTTCCTCTTGGAAAATTTCTTGTTGATGTAAACAGTCCTCCATCAGTTGGCTAAATGATTGTATTGTATTCACTTTATTTCTGTATGTTATTTTTGTATGCTTTACCATGCTGGCTATGGCATGTTATGTAATGAGGATTGACTGACCGATTGATTGATTGATTGATTGATTGATTGATTGATTGATTGATTTATTGATTGATTGATTGATTGATTGATTGATTGATTGATTGATTGATTGATTGATTGATTGATTTTAAAGAAGCATACAACTTAATATGATTCCAGTTCCTTATTGTTATTCTTGTTTTGAATATTCCTACATATTTGTGTAGGACTGAGGTATTATTTTTTGTTTATCTTATTTTTAGATTGCTGTTTACTATGGGAGGAAGCACATTGTCGAAAGAAAATGAGAAAACTAGGAGACTACTTCAAGGAGTCTACTACTAAGTTACTAAAACATCTTGAAGATGGTTGTGTCACTGATTCTGGTAAAGTTATCCAGTGGTTACTAAGGCAAAAAAAAATTGTTTCTGGCATGCATCACTTAAATACCCTCATGCTGTTTGTGTGTGTGTGTGTGTGTGTGTGTGTGTGTGTGTGTGTGTGTGTGTGTGTTTGTTTGTTTGTACATCCCATGCAGTTTGCAGATCCATGGGGAAACACAAAAATAACCCTCCCTACTTCAGTGAAGACAACTGCAGAGCCAATCATGAACAAGCAAATGACATCTGCCCCACATACACACTTGCTCTAAAGTACTAAATAAAAAGAACAGTAACTGTAATAAATAGTAGATTGAGTGAGAGATTTGTTGAGAATAAAAAAAAATGCTTCATCACATCACTAGACAAAATGTCTTTACCAGAAACAAATTTTTTTTTTGCCTAAAATGTCATATTAAACTGTGGCTACAAACTTTAAGAAAAGTGTCACACGAGGGCGCCCTCTATGATGATGGCCAAGATCACGTGGCAGTACTACCTGAAGAATGTTACCACCTATAGGCACGTCAGAAAATATAACATCATGTAATTTTGATTTTGCAACAAGTTGATTGTATACTTTTTATCAATTGTGAACCGTTTATATTTCATTTTGTTTTTTAAAATTTGTACCCTACCTAACTCTGTGTGTAGTATAACAAGGATTGTCTTGAATTTCTTGACTGTGAATTCTACTAGACATGCTATGAATGTCATGCACAAGCCAAGTTGAACAAATCACTATGAAATTTATACCCTGGTCATTCTCTGTCAAGAAAACACACATCTATGTCATGACAATGCAGTCTACATCACTGGTTCTGTTATGTTCAAAATATGAGTCAAAACATTCAAAATCACCATTACTTTCCCCTATTTTCTTTTTTCACTATTACTGGTGCTGGTATAATTATGTTATTCTCCAATATTTTTCTTCATTCAGCCATAAACATTAGTGAGTTAAGGGTTGTCACTACTCGTTTATCGACACTTACGTCATATTTTCCCTGGCTGATGGAAGGAAAATATTGGGGAATAACATCAAAGTATTGTTTTTCCAAGTAGAAAAATATGACATTGTTTTTTTCATTAACAAAATATCTAAAATATATATCCATTTTTCATCCATATGGCCACTTAAAAGAAATTTTATGTAATACATGTGCTTTCTTTTCTTTTCTTTCAACACAGATAAGGTGACAATTCTGAATTTTCTGTGTCAGAGTGGAGCAGTTTCTGTCAAGCTAACGTCTACCAAGATGTCTAACCATGTAACTAGATCTAATGGTTCCAGGCTTCAGGATAGTGTGACCCATGTATTAACTCAAAATGAACGTCCTTGTCAAACGATGGCTTCATCACCCAGTCAAAAAAGTAGTAATTATAAAACTCAGATTACAGAAACATCTTTTACTGAAAGTCCAATGTATAGAACTAGTGTCTATCCCATTGCATGCATCAAAGGAAACGGAATGGCTATCAGAAACGAAACTATCAGTAACGAATTTGGGGATCACAATGCTATTAGAGTTGAAACTCTCAGCAAAGAACAGTTAGATGGAATCGCTACCAGTGTTGAAAATAAATCTACAAATGGCAGAGAAAAGGAGACATTCCATGTTGTATCTGATTCCTCACAACCTGGATCTGTCCGTGTTGTGACTTCGGAAAAAGAATCACAAAGGGAAAGTTCCCATGGTAAGACACCTGGAATTGCAATGCCGGAAACAATCCGTATTTTGACTTCAGAAACACCGTTGTCACAACAAAATTTCCATATTGCATCATCCAGAACACCAAAACAAAACACTTTTGAAGTTACGACACCACAGTCAGAAATTGACAATTGTGTGACAGTGAAATCGCCGTTACAACTGCAATCTGAGACAGCTACAGCTTCTACAAAAACAACACACTCGCAACAAAACTTGAAGCAAGTTGGTGAAATAAAAGTTGAAAGTGATTATGTCGGACATGATGTTGATCAGGAGTTACTTAGTCATCATGCTAATCCGGACTTTGATAATCTGAACTCACCTTCCAGTGCAGAAGAATATTTGTCGGAGGAACGTAAAAGAGGTAGTAGAGATTTTTACGTGAATGAGCACATGCCGGGTTTTGGAATCGTGCATGTACCACGTTCGTCAAAATATGCAGATTTGCATAGCACGTTACCAACCCAGCATCGAATCTCTCAAAATGAGGCAAGACAATCAGGTTTTGTGGAAGCAAAACAGGTAGTTACACATGCATCAGGCACAGTCTCGTATGCACCAACTGCTAACAGCAACAACACAAACGACCAATCAGTTCAAAGGATTTTCCGGTTTACGTCAGGAAAACGTAAACGTGTGGATATCTCAGACGCCATAAAGCAAAATCTGTGCGAGTACAAGAAACAACATCCCCGGGCGTCATACCAAAATGTCGTAGATTATGCCGAAAGTGAACACAATATTACGATCGGTCGTAGCACCGTTTACGAAATTCTTAAAGCACAAGAACGATGGCTTAATTTACAGAATCCTAGTCCGGACATAAAGCGACATAAACTTCCAAAATTTCCGGCGCTAGAGCAATCACTTTTAACGTGGTTGAACGATATTGACTATAACACGTACCCAATCACTGATGAAATGCTGAGAAGAAAAGCGAGGGAATTCGGTGATCAGCTCGGTATTACGGATTTTGCGTATTCAAATGGATGGCTCGCGAATATGAAAATACGGTTTGGAATTAAACAGCCTCGTAAATCCAAAAAGTCAGAGAATAGTGGCATGTAATACAACTTATCTTACATTTCCATCGTAGATTGGAATCAGACTGTTTAAAGATGCTGCAATGGAGTTGAGGTAGTTATAGTGTTGTGACATTATAGGTCTGTGCCAGAGAATAATTAACAGCACTATGATGATGATATGGTGTTTAGACATACTAGATATTAATTATGAAGATAATTACCAGTATCAAATGAAGGAAACTGATATCTTGGATAAATTGAATATGCAATGTGTCCATCAGGCTAGATACTATCTGTGGCATCAATTCTCAAGATTTCTGTCATCACCACTGTCTAGCTGAATGAGAAATCATGAACCAAAACTTGTTCATGCAAATGAGTAAACCCCAACTGTTAGAATGATGTAAACAATGTATAAGTAGTGTCCTGATATATGACAAATATACCATATTTGGACATCACTGTTCCATATTTGGACATTACTGTACCATATTTGGACATCACTGTACCATATTTGGACATCACTGTACCATATTTGGACATTACTCTACCATATTTAGACATCACTTTACCATATTTGGACATCACTGTACCATATTTGGACATTACGTAACTGCCCCAATAAACACTAACTTATTATTGGTTAGAATTTTGTGATTGATTTAACAAAGACATGATGTTATTGACTTTGTGGGTGACTGGATGAATTTGAAATTGTGTCTCAGGACCTCATTGAGCTAGACGTAAAGAGAGATCTTGAGATTTGATGCCATGGATAGCATCTAGACTGTATCATGGATTTATTCTCATTGAATGTAAACATGCAGATATGTTTTCTGAAATTAATAAGTTAGACACTTTTATCATGGAAAATAATAACATACAACAAACTTGCTTTTTTGTATGAAAGTGGATCTCACAAATATTGACATTTCAAGGGTTGTGATATAGTGAGGACATTTGAATATTAATGTATGATTTACATATTAATTAATTAGAGACAGATGTGCAACCATTCTATTGTAACTCTCCACCACATCTGTAAATTTTAACTCTAAGAATTGTTAAACATTGATTACAAGACAAATAAAAGAGAAAAAACCTGCAGATTTTCCACATGATAAAATGATAAATGGACTTGAAAATTCTTTTATGGAAGTGTGTGTGTGTGTGTCTGTCTGTGTGTGTGTATGTATGTATGTATGTATGTATGTATGTATGTATGCATGTATATATAATATATATGTGTGTGTGTATATATGTACATGTGTGTGTGTGTGTGTGTGTGTGTATATATATATATATATATATATATATATATATAACTCGGTGAGTATCAATCTGCTAAGACAGTGCTCTATACCGCAGTGGCAGAGCGTAATAGTTTTGGTAGTACTGGAACTCTTTCTTGGGTGTAACTCGGAGTTTCACGCATATTGCGATCATCAGACACTCATATATATGTGTGTGTATATATATATATATATATATATACACACACACACACACACACGTGTATATATACACATGAGTCTCTGTGTTTTATATAGTTAATTCCTTCAAGTGTAAGTTCACAAAACAAACAATTTATTGATGATATAATTACATATTTTTAGTGTAAAGATTTTTACATAGTCAGAAAGTAAATAAATTAACATTAAAAGATTACTAGAAAAAGAACACCAGTTATGTTATATAATTGTAAATATATTATATTTTCGTTGGGCATCTCAGCATCACCAACAAGTTCAGTTCAGTGTGATGCCTCCACAGTGTCCATCCCTTCTCCAAAGGCCAGGATAGCGTACGCCCTCTTGTGGCAACTTTTGTATCCATCATGCTTTGCGTTCTACCCCAGCTGTGACTTTTTGTTTTACATTACAACAAAAACACTGGAAAGATACCATCACGAATGGCCACAATTTTTCAGCTTTCAAAGAAACACGTGGCAAATTTTCCTAAATGAAAGCTGCGAGAAGCATGGCGTTATCTATTTTTAAGAAAATAGATCTAGTGTTCGAAGAGGACTTGAACATCCACAGAAACAACAGCGATGTTACTCGACTTCCGGGTCAAGGATTGTCCAATGGCCTTAGTACTGAAGGTATGTTTACAAGTACACCCCCCCCCCCCACCTCAGCAATTTGTAGTGCAAATGAGGCAAAACAGCGTGACGTTTTCTTTTCGAATCGACTTTCTAAATTTTAACCCGTCTTTTAATGTTGTGACTTTGCTCTAAGTCTAACGTCATTCATTATAATATATTTGTTAATATTTCTGCATTATTTTGATTTCGATTATTCTTTTCCCCTTTCCCCTAGATTGTTACTACATTTGGGAAGAAGCCAGATATAACAATAAAATTGATAAATTGAGCCATTCTTTTGAAGAATCGTCTAAAATGATGTTACAGCAGCTTCAAGAAGATTCTCTTTGTGAAAAAGGTTTGTCAATTATAATAAACACTCTACTACTAGAAGTGATCATATTTGACAATTTTGCTGTCACTCCTTGAACACCACTTTAGGAAATAGAGACATTTTCATAAACATTACTATATGTTCTGGAGAGTCGTTTCATGATTTTGTATCACCTACAATTACTTGCAATTTCAGAAAAACATCAAATTGATCTTGTGCCTTTATCATGATGTATAGGGTATCTTTGCTATGGGCTATTGCATCATGGGAGTCAGCAGAAATAATTATTCATGGTTGCATAATGAATATTCATGACTCCTGAGTGCTTATTCCCTTCAGTGTAAAAATATCTCTCATGAATATTCATCGTTCAAAATCATGAAATGCCCAGTAGTCATATCCATATATTGACCTGGGATAAAATGATCTGATTGGTTTAGAATGGCATTCCTGTATGAAGCGTGATTGGTCGAATACATGAGACATATTTAAATCATGCCATATGGTCACATAATGAAGCCACAATTAGGTGTTGTCATGGAAACATGACCCTTCACCTTCACTATGATAATTTATGTAACTCATATTCTAATCAAATTTACACTAGTGTCAGCACACATTATATGTATACTGAGCGTGGCTTAATACAAGTCAGCGTAGACTTGGAAACGATAGCGCTAGTCTACAGGTAGGCTACAATTATGATAGTGGAATAGTGTAGTAGTGATAGTCCTTCAAGTCTACAGGTAGACTACAGTTAGGATAGTGGAATAGTGTAGTAGTGTTAGTCCTTCAAGTCTACAGGTAGGCTATAGTTAGGATAGTGGAATAGTGTAGTAGTGTTAGTCCTTCAAGTCTACAGGTAGGCTATAGTTAGGATAGTGGAATAGTGTAGTAGTGATAGTCCTTCAAGTCTACAGGTAGACTACAGTTAGGATAGTGGAATAGTGTAGTAGTGATAGTCCTTCAAGTCTATAGGTAGGCTATAGTTAGGATAGTGGAATAGTGTAGTAGTGATAGTCCTTCAAGTCTACAGGTAGACTACAGTTAGGATAGTGGAATAGTGTAGTAGTGATAGTCCTTCAAGTCTATAGGTAGGCTATAGTTAGTATAGTGGAATAGTGTAGTAGTGATAGTCCTTCAAGTCTACAGGTAGACTACAGTTAGGATAGTGGAATAGTGTAGTAGTGATAGTCCTTCAAGTCTATAGGTAGGCTATAGTTAGGATAGTGGAATAGTGTAGTAGTGTTAGTCCTTCAAGTCTACAGGTAGGCTATAGTTAGGATAGTGGAATAGTGTAGTAGTGATAGTCCTTCAAGTCTACAGGTAGACTACAGTTAGGATAGTGAAATAGTGTAGTAGTGATAGTCCTTCAAGTCTACAGGTAGGCTATAGTTAGGATAGTGGAATAGTGTAGTAGTGATAGTCCTTCAAGTCTACAGGTAGACTACAGTTAGGATAGTGAAATAGTGTAGTAGTGATAGTCCTTCAAGTCTACAGGTAGGCTATAGTTAGGATAGTGGAATAGTGTAGTAGCGATAGTACTTCTAGTCTACAGGTAGGCTATAGTTAGGATAGTGGAATAGTGTAGTAGTGTTAGTCCTTCAAGTCTACAGGTAGGCTATAGTTAGGATAGTGGAATAGTGTAGTAGTGATAGTCCTTCAAGTCTACAGGTAGGCTATAGTTAGGATAGTGGAATAGTGTAGTAGCGATAGTACTTCTAGTCTACAGGTAGGCTATAGTTAGGATAGTGGAATAGTGTAGTAGTGTTAGTCCTTCAAGTCTACAGGTAGGCTATAGTTAGGATAGTGGAATAGTGTAGTAGTGTTAGTCCTTCAAGTCTACAGGTAGGCTATAGTTAGGATAGTGGAATAGTGTAGTAGTGTTAGTCCTTCAAGTCTACAGGTAGGCTATAGTTAGGATAGTGGAATAGTGTAGTAGTGATAGTCCTTCAAGTCTACAGGTAGGCTACAGTTAGGATAGTGGAATAGTGTAGTAGTGATAGTCCTTCAAGTCTACAGGTAGGCTACAGTTAGGATAGTGGAATAGTGTAGTAGTGATAGTCCTTCAAGTCTACAGGTAGGCTACAGTTAGGATAGTGGAATAGTGTAGTAGTGATAGTCCTTCAAGTCTACAGGTAGGCTACAGTTAGGATAGTGGAATAGTGTAGTAGTGATAGTACTTCAAGTCTATAGGTAGGCTATAGTTAGTACCGGAGTTTTCCGAAAACTAGCCCTGGGCCACTATTCGGAAAATCAGCAAATTCGGAACCACAAAAGAGGAACTAAATAGAAGCTCAGGGCGATTATTTGGCAGTCAACACTCAACAGCCATGTGGTTATATCATTACTAATAGGGACATACCAGTTTAGGGACACAACAATTAGGAAGACAAGAATAATCATTTCATTTTATAATAATTCAAATATATCAAATGAAACATTTTATTTGCTGTCATTCTATCAGCATTGATTGTATTGTTGCGTCGATGCCTCAAAAATAACCATTACAAATAGAATAGAATTGTCAATTGACTGAAACCAAGCATGTCAACATTATATTTATTATTATAAAGTGGATATTGTACAACTAAAAATAGTGTACGTCTGAATATACAGATTCATAGGCAAGATTCAATGTTTCACATTAACAGGACTTGGGACCACCAATTTTGTCAGCAGGACCACTGCATTTTTTTCATCACTGGTCCGGGGACCACCAGTTCACAAAATGATTTGTTCACCCTGGATAAACTTGACATTAGCCTTGTACCGATCGTTAAATCTCCATGAACTCATTTATACATAACATTACACATTACTTCAACTCTCACTTGATGTAATTCACTTTGTGTGCACACTCACCATGCAAATTACCCTGACCTATTTTTAGACCCAGTGTGTCGCATTGACAGTGACGTCTGCTGGTCTCCATGAGTCATCTGCCGACTTGTTGATCGATCTCAGCACAAAGGTATATGTACCTACCTTCACGACCACATTCTCCTCGTGTAAAAAACATCCATTTTTTATTGGCACTCTAAGTTTATGGGTTTTTGTCAACGGAACATTCGAACTAAATAAAAACTAACGTTACCAATATAACAAGGCAAAATTCTTGCCGTAGTGAATCTGAAAAACCCATTAGACGCCCACCCGCCAAATGATCGCCCATGGGCAACTTTTCGGATGGGCTTGTTTTCGGAAAACTCCGGTATAGTGGAATAGTGTAGTAGCGATAGTACTTCAAGTCTATAGGTAGGCTGTAGTTAGGATAGTGGAATAGTGTAGTAGTGATAGTACTTCAAGTCTACAGGTAGGCTATAGTTAGGATAGTGGAATAGTGTAGTAGTGTTAGTCCTTCAAGTCTACAGGTAGGCTATAGTTAGGATAGGTGAAATAGTGTAGTAGTGATAGTCCTTCAAGTCTACAGGTCTACAGTGAGGATAGTGGAATAATGTAGTAGTGACAGTCCTTCTAGTCTACAGGTAGACTACAGTTAGGATAGTGGAATAGGTTGCCTAGGATAAAATCTTTTGTATGAAATAAATCTAAAAAGACTTAGAAATCTTACAAGATTGTGAGATTATTTTTTATCTTTTTCATCTTTTACAGATAAAACAACAATCCTCAATTTTCTGTATCAGAGTGGAGCTGTCAGTATTAACGTCATCTCAACAAGAAACGGAAATCTTGTTATTCCTGGTAACCATGGAGACAACATGGTCAATGATAATGAAGTGAACAATGTAGACAACTCAACGCAACAGTGCCTGATTCCACCTCCAGAGGGCAGCATTAGTGGGAATGATTACCCAGAATACAATAGTCCAGAAGTTGATGTTGAGGAGAATGATCCAGAAAGTACACCTAGAAAATGCAATTATATACGCACATTCACACATGGAATCATTCCAAAGAGAACAGTTATTAGCAATGTTAAATCTTTACGAACTCGGGAACAAAATGGTGAATATGAATCTGTTGCTAGCTTTGATAATCATGTTAGGTCAAGGGTTAATGACAGTGATGATCACATGACTAATGAATATTCAACCACAAATTTGCATATGGAGGAGAGAACCAACCTTAAAGATGAATACGAAATAGGTACAACGCAGGTATGTGCTTCTAGCTACATTAATTCAAGTACGTGTACAGGCGAAACTGATGATGGTACAAAGTCGTCACAAGCTAAAATGGATTACTTCAATGCTGTGTCATCAGAAACCCAGCCTGAAAGTCCAATTATTGTGAAAATAGAAAACGATGTTAGCAGTTGTGCATTCATGGCACGATCATCATCACATGACGAGAATGAAGGTCATCTCTCGGAATGCACATCGAACGGTAACGATACTGTGAGGGAAGCGAGTGTGAACACGCAACGACCACAACCAGGATCTGACGCACTGATTCCACAGACCGACAGTCTATCGTTCGCAACTAATCCATTCTTTGAACGTACAACTGCACCTCTTTTGGAATATGTATCGCACCCAAATGATCCACGAACCCCATGCGACAATCTCATTTCAGAACGTACAGCTTGTGACAATCTTATTTCAGAACGTACGCCATGTGATAATTTCGGTCAAAATGTTCGTATGTTTGGACACCAATATCATCAGGTACTGCAAGAAAATCATAGTGATGACGAAGAATGTGTAAATACAGGAAGGGACCTCTTTCCACATCAAAAGCGAATTCGCACTCAACGCATGTTTCAGCCGAAAACAAGAATAAGAAAGGGGAAGCTGCAAAAACAGGATTATGCGAGGAAAGTGTCGCACTTATCTAAACAGGCGTCAAAAGCGCCAAGTCACGAACTTTTAAATCCAGACAGTTTTGATTTATTAGCGATGAATTCCAGCGGTATTGGGTGTTCAAGTTTACCAGGAAATAGCGGTATGGAAGTAAATATCATTTCTGGAAGCATGGATACAAACAAAGTGAGACAAGAAGAAAGTATGGGAAGTGCCATGCAATTACATAACCGAGATGAGGCTAGCTATACTGAAATACAACAGTTGGGTGCTAGTCGAAAACCATCACATACATCGATACGAGAGAAACAAAATCCAAACAAAGAAAAGAGAGGAATCATCTCTGATGACAGACCAATCATGTTCTCAGGTCAAAGTTCACAGATACGAGAAAAGCGATACGAGTGCGAGCAGTGTGGAAATAGATTCACACAAAAATTTAGTCTCAAAGTTCATCGGCGTATCCATACTGGAGAAAAACCGTATCAATGTGAAGAATGCGGTAAACGTCTACAAAATAAGTACAGTTTGCGTTGTCATATGCGAGTACATACGGGCGAGAGGCCATTTGCGTGTAAAGACTGTGGTAAAACGTTTAGCGATCGGAGTAATTATAACAGTCATGCTAAAACACACATGGTGATACAACCTTATCAGTGTTTCCATTGTGGAGCTGGTTTCAGACGTAAAAAAAGTTTAACGGATCATGTTCTTTTAAAACATAATAACGATTCGTTGACCAGCTGATGATAACGATTCGTTGACCAGCTGATGATAACGATTTGTTTACCAGCTGATAACAAGTCGTTGATCAGTAAGTTGATGATTATATATATCTAAGTTAACGGATTTAACTTTATTTAATTAGCTTACTGAACTTTTGCACAGGTGAGCTTTCATCATTATAATGTATATCCATTCCAAGGATGTTAGATGCTCATGACGT
The DNA here is from genome assembly GCF_964340395.1 of Glandiceps talaboti. NCBI lineage: Eukaryota > Metazoa > Hemichordata > Enteropneusta > Spengelidae > Glandiceps > Glandiceps talaboti. The sequence continues at coordinate 20,393,207 of NC_135567.1, forward strand.
TCAAGTGTCAGTTTGATGTACACACAACTCTCATACATATTGGGGGTACGTCTTATTGCATGTATACATGTTGGGGGTATGTCTTATTGCATGTATACATGTTGGGGGTACGTCTTATTGCATGTATACATGTTGGGGGTACGTCTTATTGCATGTACAGTATTGAACTTACTGAAGCACACTTAACCACCACTTGCAATTGACTGAACTCAAATCTGGTATTAAGATATAACTCATAAATGATCTGATGATGTAATTTATATATTTAGTATACCACCCTCTAGTGTCTACTTACTGTTATGTACTTAACCATCACTTGTAATTGACTGACCTCAAACCTGGTATTAAGATATAACTTATAAATGATCTGATGATGTAATTTTCAATACATATACAAAATATTCAGGAAATCCGCAATATGCAATGTCTATTCTAAAAATACCAGAATACGCTTGTAATGTTATAGAATGTTTATATCTATGTAACTTACTTGAGGTTTTATGTATAAATGTAAGTACTTTCATTTGAGTAAAAAGTTTATACACTCAGCATATGACACTTAAAATGACAGACCATGTCAGATGTTTATCTTCTTCTAAATTCTCTGTATTGTACATTATACCACGCACAAGTCAAGTTATTGTCTTTGAACAGAAAATATGTGTTATGTAGCCTAGTCGTTCTATGTCACAACAACCTGTGTCAACGTCATTGATTCAGCAGTGCCGGTAATATGATTCAAAACGTCCAAAATTTATTTTTCCTTATTTTTCATGAATTATGTTCGAGGAGGTACAATTATATTATTCTGCAATATTTGTCTTCATTGAGCTGGAAAATGTTTGTGAGTTAAGGCTTCTCACTGCTCGTCTAGTGACTCATAGTGACAAGACCCCTTAGGTCACTCATATTTTCTTGAGCTGAATGAAGACAAATATTGGGATCTCCCTTCTACTTCTGGTTTAAGGATAACTTTATAAATAAAGGCTTGGACCCTGGGAATGTGATGTATACTATAGATTAGACTCTCTTACAGTCTTTCTATTTTACACTTAGTCGGTATATCTACTCATCAAGGAGGTACATTTGTTGGTCTTTAATTTGTCTACTGTATATTTTCTGTGCTAGTATTTATTTGAAAGGGAAATAAATGTATTTCAATAAACCTGGGGTTCTGGATACTCATTTTGTGATTTGACAGTACATGTCAATGTATATATTATTTCAATTTATTCAGTAATGTCATCAATTATTGCTTTGTTTGTTTATTTTTGTATCAGTTTTACTACTACTACTTCTACTACTACTAATAATAACATGAATAAAGAGAGGTTATTTAAAGTTCAAATATTGTTATCCCAATGTGTGACAATGCAATCCATACTGAGCATGCTCAGATGCAAAGGACTATGGGATTATCTATAGTTATAATATCTAATCTGGAACTATTGATAGAATAAATCTCCTATTATGGTCAGGTAACCATGACTACATTATTTGTTGTTACAAACAATGTAACAATTGTTTACAATACTGATTAATTCATGGTTATCATATTTCCCATGATGCAATGTTCAGGATATTCAAGATGGCAGCTTTGCAAGTTTCCATTCCTTCCTAGTCTGACAAATCCAGTTGTTGGTCCAATTACGTAATTACTCTACTAAACGAGGGGCTGGAGTATATTTTGTCATAAACAAACCACAGCCTCTTTTAAGGCACCATCCACAATGCACTGCCAAGAGGCCGTCGTTTCATTCACATACAAAACATGTATTTATCACAGTGGTTTTGTATATTGATACTACAACCAATCAGATTGCCTCATGCATACCACATGATATACAATGTCTTGGCAAGACACATACACTGAAAACTGACTTGGACAAGTTCAGTTCTCGTTATTTCACAGTGTCACAGAAGAAATAAAAGCTCTGGTTTGCGATAATGGAGTATATTACAATAAGTAGAAACAGTACCTATTGGTTTCAGGCTACCTTCCCTTATTAACTAGCTAGAATTTCACCTCTGATCTTATGCAACATTGACTCCCTAAGTTTATGCAACATTGACTCCCTAAGCTTATGCAACATTCACTCCCTAAGTTTATGCAACATTGACTCCCTAAGCTTATGCAACATTCACTCCCTAAGTTTATGCAACATTCACTCCCTAAGCTTATGCAACATTGACTCCCTAAGCTTATGCAACAATCACTCCCTAAGTTTATGCAACATTCACTCCCCAAGCTTATGCAACATTCACTCCCCAAGCTTATGCAACATTGACTCCCTAAGCTTATGCAACATTGACTCCCGAAGCTTATGCAACATTGACTCCCTAAGCTTATGCAACATTGACTCCCTAAGTTTATGCAAAATTCACTCCCTAAGTTTATGGAACATTCACTCCCTAAGTTTATGCAACATTCACTCCCTAAGTTTATGCAACATTGACTCCCTAACTTTATGCAAAATTCACTCCCTAAGTTTATGGAACATTGACTCCCTAAGCTTATGTAACATTGACTCCCTAAGCTTATGCAACATTCACTCCCTAAGTTTATGCAACATTCACTCCCTAAGCTTATGCAACATTCACTCCCTAAGCAATTAATTTTAAGTGTACAGAACTACTTTTCTATATATGGAAAGTGTAAGAGTATGAAAAAGATATAGTTAGTTTGTTTTGAACGTGGAAAATGTCAAAGAAAAAGATCAACCATTATAAGAGACTCTTTGTACCCACTACATGATTACTTTCAATATTTACCATCAGGTCGACGCCTAATGATGCCCAGAGTTCGAAAGAACGTATTTAAGAAGTCCTTTATTCCATCTGCTGTAAAACTTGGACTTTGCAGAGTAAATGCAAATTTCAATGCTTTTGTTCTCAGTCATTTTTCTGTAGCACAAGCAAGCACTTTTATTTATTTTTATGTATACCATCAGTTTTACATTGCTATTTTTTTTTTTTTTTTTTTTTTTTGTCTGAAAGTGTGTCTTGTCTTGTATTACATTTCATGTTTGCCTAGTGCCAAGACGTATTTCCATGTTTTTATGGACAATAAAGTATATTTATTCTAATCTAATGTCTGATGCGGGATGTAGAGTCAGGGCTTGAAAACAATGGTAGTCCTGTATCCACTGACACCCAATTCTTGTTGTGAGGTTACCATAATTTACAGCTGGTAGTCACCTTGTGAGGTTACCATAATTTACAGCTGATGGCCACCTCGTGAGGTTACCATAACAGCTGGTAGCCACCTCGTGAGGTTACCATAATTTACAGCTGGTGGCCACCTCGTGAGGTTACCATAACAGCTGGTAGCCACCTCAGTTTTCTCTACATTTTCACTTACAACTACAGACTGACCCAACACTCCAGGAAATAGCAAAGAAACCTGTATCAGCTACGAAATATTATGAAAGGGACATGAAAGTATTTCAATATTTTTATAACAGTGTTTAATACCATAGATCCCAACAGTAATGTGTCCTGGTGTCCCTCTAGGACCCATTTTTGACCACACAAAATAATTCAGAGTGGACCCCATTTTAGGATCTTCAGCTCAACCCCCCCCCCCCCATTTTAGACCAAAGGGTTAGAAAACACACCCCAAAGGGTGGCACATATACATATAGCCAGGCAGAGAAGTTTCTCATATATGGCTAAAATCAGAATATTTTATTTCGTACAGCAAAGTAACCATAAACTAGAGATTGCATACATGACAGAAAGTCAATATCAACAAATATTACATATGAACCAGAGATTACTTGCATCGGTGCATGCACATACTAGTGGTATTTTCACTGCCGTGCAATACTGATAACATTACAACCTGCATGCAAATGAGGACATTATCGTTTGCTCTACATGAAAGCATGTGGTCACATGGCGTCAAGTTATGGGAAATTGTTTTTTAATAAACATATGCAGTGGTATTTTCACTCCTGCTTGCAATCGCTACGCTCGTAAAAATACGGGCACAGAGAACACTGTAAGCACTCATGCAAATATCCTGATATGCCACAATTGTACTCATGTGTCATGAAGTTCTGTCATTATTTACATAAATTATTGTGTTGATAGATGTATACAACATGTGTTGATATCAACGAAAAATTAATGCGATGAACTCCCCTGGGGATGCAAATCACACGGAAATGTAGGTTACTTTTCTTACTACATAGCTGTGGGGTCTAATCCTATTCTCAGCCGAACTGTGACTCCCTAACTTGCTAACAAATATGTGTCAATTACATTGCTGGTCCATTTTGAATATTGCATAAATTATAAAATCATGCAACTTTAACAGGATCCCAACAATAATGAGTTCCTTGATGTAACTGTTCAAGTTTTGTCATATCATCCTCGGTCAAGGTCAAATTCCATATATTAATATTTTCTTCTAAATGTTCTTGACTTGATGCCTTTGGTATAACTCCAATACTTTGTTGTACAGCCCATTTCAGTAACACTTGACATCCAGTAACTCCATGTCTCTTTGCTATTTCCTGTAGTGTTGGGTCAGATTGCAGCTGTAAATTAAAATGTAGAGAACACTGAGAACTGTGGTTAAATTACCGATCAACCGCTGTGTGAGAAATTAATGGCAACTGACAGGTAGCAAACTCTGTTGATCTTAATGGGTAACTCTAGGTCCTTACTTGAAATAGTGTATGACCTGTATCTATAGTTAAACCCCCACCCCCACCCCCACCCACCACCACCACCAATTAAGATTGAACAAATTTGAAATATTACATACAAATTTCAAACCATCATAACGAGTGACAAATACGATATTTTTTTATATTTTTTTCCTCACTATTCTTGCCTCCCTTTGATTTGTTTTGTTTTATTTGTTTCTCTATGTGATTATACTAGTCCTATCTTCTCTATTTTTTTTTAGTAGTATATCATATGTATTTTAATTTTCTGTTAGTGCTGTTCCTAGCTGCAATAATTGTAGCATCTTGTTGCAGTTTTGAGGGTTTTTTCGTCTGTTTTGGTGACTTTTTAAGTTTAAGTGTTTAACGCGGGTTACACTAAAACTTAAAGAGTCACCAAAACAGACGAAAAAAACAACAAAACCGCAACAAGACGCTACAATTATTGCAGCTAGTGCTGTTCCTAACATGTTAGTGAGCCCCTGATGCAAAAGGGATGCAATAAATAAATTAATAAACAAATGCAAAGTGTTAATATACCTGTTCGATGCCAATAGATCTGTAGGCTTGTAAATGAACTTGGTGACTTTGACACCACTCCAACAAATCTCTCTGAACTAAATGTGGATGGAATTCCACCTGTAGAACTGCAGGTGATATACTGGTATATGTCACGGTGTCATCTAAATGTTTTACTGTGTAGTTCGACACTCCAATATTCTTTACCAAACCTTTATGAACAAGTTTCTCCATATCTAGCCAACTTTCCATTCTATATTGTCTGTTCCTCGTGTCGTCTGGTTTTAGTTTGGTCTTTCCTGGCCAGTGGATGAGGTAAAGGTCCAGATATTCTAATTGTAAACGTGCAATGGATTTTAGACATGCTTCATACGCCAACCCTTGACCTTGATTTTTTGGTGACAATTTACTTGTAATAAAGACATCTTTTCTGTCTATTTGGTATTTTGGTAAAAGTTCTTTCAAAGCCGTCCCAATGTCCTCCTCGTTCTTGTACGATTCTGCAGTGTCGATTGAACGATATCCCAACTTGAGAGCTCTATCGATGGTTTCATAAATTTTAGTTGTCCCAACAAGTCTGTACGTACCGAGACCAAAAATTGGCATGCATGCTCCTGTGTTGAGTACCACGGTAGGGGTGTTCGCCATTGTAAAATAAATATTTATAACACGCGTTTTGCACAAAATTGCAGTTGTCGTTCACTCGGTCTTGTAAGCCACTTGTTTCTTAGTGATTAGCGCCCTCAATTTCCCCAGAATTCATTGTAAATTGACCTGCAGTGACCTCTGTCTTGAATCAATTTCCGGGTTTCGAGTGATAATTTAATATTTTCGTAATCCACGGACTACAGGCATTCAGAAGGATACGTGTCAAGATGGATGCAGCAGACGATATCGATATTTCACTTCATAAAAGTATCAAGTTAATTTTTGGAGAAATTCCTAAAGAATCGCCGTCGATAGAACAAAGTGTATGTGAACCATCGTCGGCAACAGAACTTCACAATCACAGGAGCTCACGATCACATCCACGGGACAATAACACGACAGACTGCCTATCACCACAAGGTAGGGATATATGTATTTTTGTAATCTTTCAAGTCGGATATGATCGATAAATATATGTCTAAAAGTATATCTGAACAGAGTGGAAAATGCATTCCAGGAGAACTTCGACGTCTAATAATAAACTCACACCATCCAAACATTGTGCATATTTTGGTGGTCTGACTCTACGAAATAAACAACCCTGGAAATTTTATCCACGGATCATGATGTATGCATTTTACAACAGATTCCCGGAAAAAGTAGCAGTAGTATGCCAGTGTCTTTTACACATGTTACTCATGAAAATTTGTACTCGCAGTATAAAAAAATCTAAGACCTGAATCTGAGATCTACAGGTAACTGAGATGTGTAAGGGGAGTCTCCCTGCACTGAGAAGTGTAAGGGGAGTCTCCCTGCGTTCAGATGACATTCAATTTACATATGGTTATTACATGTCAATATTTTTTGAGAATTCTATGTTGCAGTAATTCTAATAAAAATATATGATATTGCAGACTGTCACCACATCTGGGAGGAAGCAAGGCATGCAAATAAAGTAACCAAATTAACTCAGTGGTTTGAGAAATCCAGTACGACATTGGTACATCATATGACAGATGATGACATCACCAATACAGGTAAGTTTTGAATGGAACCACATGGAATTAATAGATTATGTACATCATTCCCTGATATCTAACTACGCTTATTCTATCTTTCAGGCGTGTTCTATAGGGTTCTTTTTGGTGCACATGACTTTTAGATCTTTCCTCGCATATTTTACCATTTATAAGAACTTGTGATGTGTCGTTCAAATTCCATAACATTTAGAGATATACAGTCAGGTGGTGACCTACTATATATATCTTGCTTTGATATCCTCTGAGAAAGAATATTGATTTGAAACGTCAGGATTGAATTTACTTTTGCACTCATATGTTTTGAATGGTCTTTCTATTCACAATAGTATGAAAATGTGGAGTTTGTGCCATTTGTAACAAATAATTTAGCACCCTGTCATTGGTTGAAATGCGTCCAACGTAATACAAAATATGTAAAGAGAATGTAAATGAGGACTTCCAAATATGGTTGATCAACCAGACAATACAAAATATGTAAATAGAATGCAAATGAGCACTTCCAAATATGGTTGATCAACCAGATAATACAAAATATGTAAATAGAATGCAAATGAGCACTTCCAAATATGGTTGATCAACGAAACTGTGATAGTACATGTATACATACTTATTATAGCATTGTTTTTTTTTTCTTCCAGACAAAACAGCGATTCTTAACTTCCTTTGTCAGATTGGAGCCATCAGCGTTAAGATGAACTCGACAAGAGATAGCATTTCAACACCAAAAAACCAACTATTTAAAAATTCTTGTCGGAGAAAGGAAGTTGCACTGGATGTTAAAAGCAGTGCATTGAATTGTAGTGGAAGTCTAGCTCCACCTAGTGGTGAAATTTGGAGACAAAATACAGAACTTAGTAGTGTAACAGGAACTCTAACAACAGCTGTCCTAAATGGTCAAACAATGAGTCCAACTACAGATATAGCTGATGGCTGTATGTCAGTTAGTGATCAAAGTAGTGCAACGGACCCAAACATACCACATGACTCAACAGTTGAACAGAAAACAGAGAATGGTCCAGTGGACGTAGAATGTACACACAGCAGTCCAGTCAACAGAGAACGTGCACACACTCATGGAGCAGACAGAGAACGCGCAGACACTGGTCTAGCAGACAGGGAACGTGCAGACACTGGTCTAGTAGACAGGAAACGTGCAGACACTGGTCTAGCAGACAGAGAACGTGCAGACACTGGTCTAGCTGACAGAGAATGTACAGACGTACCCCATGGGTCAACTTTTAGGCTTAGATCAAACATAACCAATGGTCCACTTTCAAGACAGACAGCAGCATCGGGTAATAGTCATGTACATCAACAATCAACAACTCTGTCTAATTGTGGAAACATCAGACAAAATAGAGATGTACTAACGGCTTCACCTCATAGAAGACTTAAACGTATGCTCGGTGGGCCAAAATTTAAATTTTTACCGAAGATACCAATGCGGGCACGACTGTTAAACACCCTAGGTTCTAGACGACCTATGGTCAAACGAGACATTCAGCACAGAAGTAGCTGTATGGTGGATAATGACAATGAAACTCCTAAGAGTTGTACGACATCATTGGCTGAAGAAATTGTATCGACCAATCATAGCAGTGAACAAAATGTATCGACCAATCGTATCAGTGAACAAAATGTATTGACCAATCGTATCAGTGAAAAAATTGTATCGACCAATCGTAACATGGAAGAGAAGGATAGGATCATTGTCAAAAAGATGCGACTACAAAATAAAATACAAGTTGATGAATTGCAAGCAACCAATGAAAATGAAGGCGATGCGAGCACTCGTTATTATCATGTTGAATACGAAGGTGCAATGCCTATCATATCCGAATTACCGAATAATTCTGAGCCGACAACCGACAACGGTGAAATGTACTCTGCATCCTCGTTCAGAGACTCAGAAAGAACTGAGGGTGATTCCAGAAATTCAATTGTTGGATCAGAAAGAGATTACAGTATGATAAAAATCAAGCAAGAAAATACTTTTGATGATTTCGTTTCGGATTCACATTCTACTTGTGATGTAAATACTGGAAGAATGATGCCAAATAGTAACGTTGAGGATCGATCCAAAGTCATCGCCAGTGGCAACACGAAATATACCACAGTCAGGGAACGTGAAGGAATGGGTAATGTCAGATGTACAAATGAGGAAAATAACACTGTTGCTATGGAAACTACTTCTGATGATCAACAAGCACTCAATGATGGTCAGATGTATCTAGAAACTGAACTAAATTTACCAGGTCAATCTTTGCTTTCATTGCAAAATACACGTGCGGATATGCAGAATGAGTTTTCTCTAGGTATGGGGACTGAAAGCACTGTAGGTCATCGTTTCCATGACGACGTGGCTACAACATCAAGGAACAAGGAAAAACACTTACCATTTAATATTTTAAATGATATTGCGCAAAGAATTCTACCCTACGAGATTTCAAACTCAAACGATCTCAACACTCCAATGGCGACTTTACCTCGTCAAGAGAATTCTGGAATATCATCTTTGAGTGATCGTATCGCAGATAATAACGTGAATGCAAATGAGCAAGACAGCGTCGAACAATCCGAAACTCGACGCTTTGGTGTCGGTGTCGAATATGCTTTCGATAACTCAAACGGCGTACAAAACTTTAACACAGACAGAGGAATGAGTTATGAATGTTTGATTTGTAATAAACGTCTACCAAACAAAACCATGCATACAGCTCACATGCGAAAACATGGTGCCCACACCGATATCTTTCAGTGTAGCATCTGTGGCGAGCAAACTGCGTGGAAAGCGAACTTTGCGCGACACATGAAGTTACACATGGGCGTGAAGAAGTATCAATGTCAGTTTTGCGGGAAACGATTTCCGAATAAATACAATATGATGTGTCATACTCGTATTCACACAGGTGAAAAACCGTATCATTGTCAACTTTGTACGATGGCGTTTACACAGAAAAGTAGTTATAATTCACATATGCGGAGGCACACAGGAGAAACACCGTTAAGATGCCATATATGCAAGGTTAGTTTTCCAGCGAAATCGTATTTGATTTCACATATGAAGCTACATGCACTGGGCAGTGCAAGCAAAGCTAATAATGTTCCTGAGAATTCCAACTAGTCTAGGTTGGCATCAACTTAAAAAGACAATATAAACTGTTCTTCCAATCTGTAATGGCTGTACATCTGATAGGAAGAAATAAATAACACAGTGACCATTTGGAAAACAATGGCAAACCTGAACTAGACACTCACACATGTTATAAAAAAAATAATATAATAAAATAAAATATAAAAACTACCTAGCCCACAGATTTTAAAATTGAGTGTAATCAGAACCACACAATTTTTTTTAGGCCTTACATAGGATCATTCATTCATTCAAGACCAACTTTATATTTATAGATCTGCTGGACAGTCATTTTTCACAGCTAGATTTTAATCTAACAGTCGTCTCGGTTACCCAGACTCTCACCACTAGGGGGCGCTGCCTACGAGACCACCCCAAACAAGAGAGGTCTCATAGGCAGAGACCCCAGCAGTGATAGTCTGGGTAACCCAGACTAGTCTGTATGTTGTCTTGGTTACCCAGACTCTTGCCACTAGGGGCTCTGGGCTATCAGACCTCCCCAAACAAGAGAGGTCTCATAGGCAGAGCCCCCAACGGTGATAGTCTGGGTAACTGAGACTGGTCTGTATGTAGTCTCAGTTACCCAGACTCTTGCCACTAGGGGCTCTGCCTACGAGACCACCGCAAATGAGAGTCTGTGGAAACAAGATTCAAACTTGCCCGCGCAGGGACTAGTAGCGTGTAGACTAAATGATAATAGATACTTCACTTCTCAAGTGAGTGATACATCTAAATTACAACAAACAGGTCTTGTCTTGGTGGTCTCGTAGAAGAGCCCGCTGAATAACCGAGACTGTCTCAACAGTGCAATACATTGCTCATTTTCTGAAAATAGTTATTTCAATTTTGTAGAGTCAGTGTTTTAATAATGAGATATTCTTGTATTTTATCGTAGCAGAGGTTTTAAAGAGAAGTATTGAATAATTTTCCTAGAAATTCTGTCATTTCTGTTAGACTTGAGTATGTGATCATGTTATTGTCATTCAAAAAATTTAATTTTGTGAATGTTGTACTCTCTTTGATGTGAACAATAAATTTCTATCAATGTGATCAACGCTGTAAAGATTAGTAAATTATGTTGGATTTTAAGGTGTGTGTGTGTATTTATATGTATGTATGTATGTATGTATGTATGTATGTGTGTGTATGTATGTATGTATGTGTGTGTATGTATGTATGTATGTATGTGTGTGTACATGTCTGTATGTATGTATGTATGTATGTATGTATGTATGTATGTATGTATGTATATGTGTGTGTGTGTGTATGTATGCATGCATGTATGTATGTATGTATGTATGTATGTATGTATGTATGTATGTATGTATGTATGTATGTATGTATGTATGTATGTATGTATGTATGTATGTATGTATGTATGTATGTATGTATGTATGTATGTATGTATGTATGTATGTATGTATGTATTATGTATGTATGTATTATGTATGTATGTATATATATATGTGTTTCTGATGACTTCCATGAGCTCACATTTACATGCTTGGAGACTACCAGTGTTTACATTATCTTGATTACAAGGTGATTATATATTGGCACAACTTGTGTAACCTGCCACATTAAAGAGTATTCAAGCCCATGTCAGTGTCTTGACATTTACCAACATTTTCACAAATACAGTCCCCAAAACACAACTATTTTCAAAAATACAGTGACAGATTTCTTTCTTGTATATTCATAATACCGTAGTCCAACATTAGGAGATAAAAAAATCTTTAAAATTCTCAAAAATGACAGTTGTATAGACACACTGTGAGCTCTGTGAACATGTTACATGGTCAAAGTCATCTTGTATAATGAGCGTCATATCTTAATCTGACTGCTATTTATATGCAGAGTACTGAGGTCTTTTAATGAATTACTTAAACTTGATTTGCACATAATTATAATAACCACTTTTATAAATTGTATATTACATACAATTTGCATAATTAATTATATTAAAGTTACCATATGGATGTATGGAAGAGGATTGGGGTATTTATGTTGGATTTTTAATTTATACAACATTTTGAACATGGTTTCCTACTTGACAAATTAATATGAAACAACATTGACAAAGTCTGTATTTGTAACTCAATAAATTGCAAAAGATAAATAAAATGTGTAAAATGTTTGTTATTGTACACTCAATAATAAACTTTTTATGTATTTTGTGTTTGTTTTTGTAATGTAATGAGTTACAAACACAGACTTGATCAATGTTGTTTTACATTGATGGTTCAACTAGAAAGACATTATAGAAAATTGTTCTATAAATGAAAAATCAAAATCAAATACCAATCCTCATCAATATGATCACTGTAAACACCAATAGATTTAGTTTGTGTTTATCTTAATTCAACGAAAGCATGGTTTCCTCAGTAGTAAATATCATCACTCCCTGAATAGGGAACCTGCAAACCCACCATGTTGAATGTTGCATCATGGGAAATGTGATAATAAATACTAATCAATAAGTATTGTAAACAATATTGTTACATTGTTTGTAACCACAGATAATTAATTCATCGTGACCCTAACAATTGTGGGAGGTTAATTTTATCAGTAGCTCCAGATTAGGTATTACAATAACCACAGATAATCCCATAGTCCTTTGCGTCTGAGCATGCTCAGTCTGGATTGCAAGTTCCTGATTCATCCAACACATTTCATAAATTACATGTAAAACTGACCTAAGATACCAATAAAAGACTTTAATTCTGAAAAGAGAAAAATGACGCCAATTGACTCAGACTATATTGAATGTTACAAAATACTCTCAGGAAAAGAAATTCAGGAAAAGAAATTTAGGAAAAGAAATTCTGTTTAAATGGACACAAGCTAAGCTTATACAATTTTAGGAAGTAATGTTTGTTGTGGAATAAAATACACCTGTTGTATGCTACTCAATGAAGCATATTGTGATGTGTACACTACATAGGATTTTAATCAGATTCATGTACAGGTATGTAACGGGCACTACTCACAAAAGAACAAACAACAGTAAACGTAACAGCCAAAAAGAAATTGTGACGTGTACACTACATCAGCTTTTAATCAGATTGATGTACAGGTATGTAACAGGCACTCACAAAAGAACAAACAACAGTAAACATAACAGCCAAAAAGAAATCGTGGCATGTACACTACATCAGCTTTTAATCAGATTGATGTACAGGTTATGTAATGGGCACTCACAAAAGAACAAAAGACAGTAAACGTAACAGCCATTACTTGGTACTGACAAAACTCACACCTGGTATTTAGGGAAAATGATGATATATCTAAATATTATTTTATCATACATGTATATACTGTATATTATCATGTTGTGGAAACTATATGTACCAGAGATTACTTGCACCAGTGAGCACGCATACTGGTGATATTTGCACTGTAGTTCAATACAAAAAACATTATTGCATACCTGCATGCAAATGATATGCAAATGAGAACACTATTGCATACCTGCATGCTAATGATATGCAAATGAGAATGCGATCTTTCATTCTACATAAAAGCGTGTGATTGTAGAGTGTCATTTTTACATACACATATGAAAGAATAACAGAACCCCATGCCACGTGAGTGTAAGTGTGGTGTACTCGGGATATTTGCACGAGTGCTTGCAGTGTTTTATGCTGCACTTTCACTCTCTATGCTCGTGAAAGTATGGCCGCAAAGAACACTGCACGCACTCATGCAAATACCCAGAGTACGCCACATTTACACTCACATATCATAGGACTTTATCATATTATGCTGTCACATATATTTCAAGTATTCTCAGTTAACAAAACATGCCTTCATTGAGAAGACATAGCCCCCTACCTGGTGTGTCGCATGGCAAAGTTATTGTGCAAATTGGGAGCTATAGTGACCACATAAGGTATCCTTCCTCTTGTGCAGGTTTAATAATAACATTCCCCAACGTTGGGGGCACTGTGAAGCTATAACAAGATTGTCACTAACCCCGGCTAGACGTAGATCATCCTACCTGAGGCAGTCCCAAGACCTACCTGAGGTAGGATAGGTTTGTGTCTACACATAGGAAGGTTGCGGCGTAGATGTCGCGCGTTCCGTCCTGACAGTACATAGGACAAAGACAGGAGGGTTTCAGGAAACCTTTTGAAGGTGTCCCAAGTCAGGACGGTTTAAGGACAGGTTTGGGATGTGTTTACGTCTACACAGGCTTCGAACTATCCTTAGTCCTGCCTCAGGTAGGATTTTTAGTGCCATGTAGATGGGGCTAGTGATTGGAAAACATCCACACATTCATACATTAACAATACAGCCAAAATACAGATGTGCTTGTTTCCTGTGTTTTCTAACCAATCGGAATGAACCTTGTAAAGTGCTTCACATTCCTTAACCAATCAGAATGAACCTTATAAAGTGTTTCACATTCCTTAACCAATCAGAATGAACCTTATAAAGTGCTTCACATTCCCTAACCAATCAGAATGAACCTTATAAAGTGCTTCACATTATCTGCAATAATCATCTGATGATCTCCCTTTAGCTTTGACTCGTAGTGACAAGGCCCCTTATTTTACTTGAATTTTCCTCAGGTGTACAAAAACAAATATGTAAGGCTACTTTTAAAATGCACTGCTTACTTTATCACTGTTTACAGAGAGAGAAAGAAAATCTAGTCATGACAAAATAATAACATTTTCTACCAGTTTTATAACAATCACAAAACTCACTTTAAAAAACTGTCAAATATTGACTCAGTTATAAAAATGTCCATTTGCTACCTGTTCTTTTATAAGAACTTAAGTTTTTAAAACTCAAATATTGACTCAATTATAAAAATTCAAATCGTTATTTGAATAGTAGTCGTGATTTGCATACAATTCTGATTGGTCCATAGTCATATCACTTTGATCTCCGGTTTGTCGTATTCGGTGCATACGTTCTCTATAACGCTGTTGTTGTCGTCGTGCTTTCTCGCGATATTCTTGTTCTTCTGCAGTGGAGAGTTTCTTATTTCTTCGCAAAATACGTTTCCTTTCTGTGTCTCGTGCTCGGTATGCTCTCCATTTTTCTTCGTTCTGACGTAGTTTAGCGCGATATCTACGCATTTTTTCTGCTGCGATTTGTTTCTTTTCCTCTGGACTCAAGGAATCCTTGCTTGCTTTTGAAGCAGGTGATTTATGCAAATTTGAGGCTGCCATATCAGAGAATTCCTGCAGACCTGAGTGTGCCATACCGGGAATATTCTGCAGACTTGAGTGTGCCGTTGTAGGGAATTTTTGAAGATTAGGGTTTGTCATTATTGGAAATTTCTGTAAACTTGAGGGTGCCATGATGGGAAAATTCTGCAAACTTGAGGGTCCCATGATTGGAAATTTCGGCAGGCTTGAGGGTGCCATTATTGGAAACTTTCTTGTTGAAGTCTGAAAAAATAAAACATTTGACATGAAGAAATGGATATTAAATATTTTGAAAAACGAAAACCACTTGAAGTGAACAATATTGTCATACTTGTTATTCTAACTTATTTCTCTATTGTCATGCCATACATCCCCCCCCCATGCTCAAAAGACCCCTTAACTTACTGTTGATTTGTTGTATTCAGACCTTTACTGGTACTGATCATTATTTTTGGCATTTAGACCCTTTAACTTACCTTTGAATGATTTGGTGTACTCAGACCCTTTAACTTACCATAACATGATTTTCGTACTCAGACCCTTTAATCTACATTCAGACCATTTTATTAATAAGGAACATGCAATCCAGACTGAGCATGCTCAGACGCAAAGGACTATGGGATTATCTGTGGCTATCAGAATACCTAATCTGGAACTGCCGATAAAATAAACCTCCCACAATGGTCAGGGTAACTATGAATTGATTATTTGTGGTTACAAACAATGTATCAACATTGTTTACAATACTAGTTGATTAGTATTTATTATCTCATTTCCCATGACGCAACATTCAACATGGCGGGTTTTACAAGTTCCCTATTGCTCGACCCTTCAATTAACTTATATGCGTGCCTGACCTTTTGACCTTACTCAGACCCTTCAACTTACTGTTAATTGATTACTCAGACCCTTTAACTCACCATTAGTTGATTTCCTGTACTCAGCCCTTCTCTGTCAGCATTGACAAAAACATTGTGATGTGGGTCAGACAACGTCATCTCTGTATCTCCTTGGCAACCATTTGCGTCTGATCCCATTATCTGATGTTGTTCAACAGCCCAATATTGGGTGTTGCCTTCATCTGCTACACTGCCTCCCTCTGTCATATCATCGTCTTTTTCAACTTTTATTTTAACTTTGTTACCTCCATCATTGTCACCAGAATAATGACTTCCTAGCATTGTCTGTGAAACCACTTCCTGTTCAACATTCCCAGGATCACTGCCAAGAACACTATCCTCTTCTCTTCCGACACAAACACTGCCTGGCAAACTTTTCTGTAAATGTGCCATTTCTCTGTCAAACAATTTCATTTTTTCATTCTTACATGCTGGCAGTGCTCTCTCCTCTTCTTTTATCCGACATCTTTCCGAGTCAATGGTTCCTGTGTTCTCTCCATATCCAACATCAATTCCTTTATCATCACCATCATTTGCCATGGGAACAGTTGCTATGGGAACACTTATGGCATTATCACTTCGCATTGTTCTTTCATTTAACCACTCAATATTTTTATGAATACTTTTTCTCTTTTTATGAACTACGTCATTATCAGTATTTGATATATCTGTTTCTACTTGCTCACTTTTTTCTGTGCAGGGGACAACTTCAGTCACGTTTCTACGAGTATTCACCTTTTCTGGATCTGGATGATTGCTGTTTTCAACTCCCGCGAGACCTTCAATTGTGTTTCGACGAGCGTCAGCTTTTTCAGCGTCAACCTGTTTCCTTCTATCTGCTCTTTGTTGAACCTCTTCACTGTCACTACTTACACACACTTTGTTGCCATCAGTGTCCATATCACCGTCTCGCCAGTGTATAGTTGTGTTAGTACGCCGTGTTTGTCGCTTCACAGAGTGTTGTTTTATAGCGCCATCATCTTGTGTAGAACTTGAACTTGACTTCCTTCTACCGTCACCACTTGTCAAGTTAACTTGTCTCTTATCAACAGTACATACAAATGTCTTGTCTACAGTGGATTTTTCAACACCAGTGTTATCATCACTACGTCTTTCTCCATATGTAACGTTGGTGGCGCTATCATCGCTATCTAGCTCTTTGCCGCCCTGATCAGAATGTCTATGAGTCTGTCTATCTACACCATGGCTCTGTAAGGCAGACGGTAGACTACAATTGTTTTCTTCAAATGTGGTTCCCTCTTCCTCTAAATTATAATCCACTTCAAGATCTTCATATTGTCGATTCACATTTCTTGGTGGCAGAATTGTCCTTCGATTCTTCCTTCCTCCAGTTTCAAGACTTTGTCTGTTACGTGTCTTATGGTACTCCTGTGGATTTTTCTCTGATGTCTGGCTTGACTGCAAAATTTCGTGATGACCAATGGGATTAGCTGTACTTGGTAGGCTATTGATCATATCGCCATGACGATGACCAATCAGATGCTGATTATCTACTCTATCACCATGGCGATGGCCAATGGAGTGTGATATACTTGCAGATGACATGAGCTTCATCTTAATAATTCCATACTGACAGAGAAAGTTCAGAATTGCAGTTTTACCTACAAAAAATAAAAGTGAAGTTTTCTATTCCCAAATAAATTATGCAAATCAGAGATCAGGATAAAAAGACACCAAAATTATGATAAAACATAGAAAAATACTGACAGAAGTAATTTGCTCAATAGATGCAAATTCACTCTGCTGCGATAGACCTGTTGCCTGTCCCAAGATGCATTGCACGTCTCTCATACAATGCCATGTATTGTGTACAATTTAATTTATAATTTCTTTACCAGATTCTTCATTCATTGTTTATTTGTATTCTTACACTTAGTACTACTAAGCATTTATTACTATAACACACTGTTCCATATACTGTTCAGTGATTGGCTTAGATCTACTAAGCATTTATTACTATAACACACTGTTCCATATACTGTTCAGTGATTGGCTTAGATCTACTAAGCATTTATTACTATAACACACTGTTCCATATACTGTTCAATGATTGGCTTAGATCTACTAAGCATTTATTACTATAACACATTGTTCCATATACCGTTCAGTGATTGGCTTAGATCGTATCATGTTGAATTTGGTAGATTACACAAGTGGGTGATAGTAGTGCCTTGGTTATGTGGATATAATCACCCTGTAATCAAGACAGTGTAAGCAGTGAATGAGATGAAATGTGTAAGCTATAGACAAACTAAGATAGACACAAACTAAAACTATTGTTATTGCATTATGGTATCTTATACAAGTGGGTGATAGTAGTGCCTTGGTTATGTGGATATAATCACCTTGTAATCAAGACAGTGTAAGCAATGAATGAGATGAAATGTGCAAGCTATAGACAAACTAAGATAGACACAAACTAAAACTATTAGTATTACATTATGGCATCTTATACAAGTGGGTGACAGCTGGTTATGTGGATATAATCACTCTGTCAGTGTAAACAGTGAATGAGATGAAATGTGTAAGCTATAGACAAACTAAGATAGACACAAACTAAAACTATTGTTATTGCATTCTGTTATCTTATACAAGTGGGTGATAGTAGTGCCTTGGTTATGTGGATATAATCACCTTGTAATCAAGACAGTGTAAGCAGTGAATGAGATGAAATGTGTAAGCTATAGACAAACTAAGATAGACACAAACTATAACTATTGTTATTGCATTATGGTATCTTATACAAGTGGGTGATAGCATGGTGTTGGTAATGTGAAATATACCAAATATTAATTAAAAAAATGAAAAAAAATGACATACCTTTATCCATCAAAGTGTCCTGTTCTAACTGAGATAAAAGCTCCTGGCAGCACAGACTAAAGTAATTGCCAAGTTTGTCTACACTGTTAGTTCTCCTGGCTTCATCCCAAAGATAAGAACATTCTGGTAGAAAACAAAAAATGTTATTGTTGGCAAATAGTTATCAAAATTTACAATTTTCTGGGTTTTTTCTCAAAAAATCATGGATATGGGGAGGGGTATAGTCCTGCTTGCATACAAAATAAGTTGTCCCTCTGAGCAAAACGTGTGCACTGTCTGCAAAGAAGGACTAGGGAAGGGGGAGATGATGATGATGATGATGATGATGATGATGATGATGATGATGATGATGATGATGATGATGATGATGATGATGATGATGATGATGATGATGATGATGATGATGATGATGATGATGATGATGATGATGATGATGATGATGATGATGATGATAGTGATGGTGGTGGTGGTGGTGGTGGTGGTGGTGGTGGTGGTGGTGATGGTGGTGGTGGTCCTTTTACCCGACCCCCACCTAGCTTTTCACTACCAACCCTAAACGTTTCTTTACATATTCGAGAAAAAAACAACAAAGTGAAGTCTCACGAGAAATAGTGGATTCGGAACTGACATCAACTTAAAAAGACAATATAAAACTGTTCTTCCAATCTGTAATGGCTGTACATCTGATATGAAGAAATAAACAACACAGAGACCATTTGAAAAACAATGGAAAACCTGAACTAGACACTCACAAGGAAAAAAAATATATAATGGAATAAAATATAAAATCTACCTACCCCACCTATTCTAAAATTGAGTATAATTGGAAGCACACAATTTTTTTGGGCCTTATTGAGGCCAACAAAGACATTTTTAACTTCAAGATTATCTGTTTGAGGTGATTAGGAACCCTTGAGTGCACTGTAGACATATGGCATACAACTCTAGAATACACACATAGCTACGTGTATTTCTGTGTCACACTTTGTGTGCGGGTTGGGTTGGGTTGGGTTTCCTGCATCATCTGAGATTGGCATAATTACTGAGAACTGGACCCCTCAATACACTCACATTTTGTGTCAAAGATTTTAACAGTTAGGGCAACAAAACAAACCATTCCAGGCATTCTTTTAATATATACTATAGTCTATAGTTATATATGTAGTAGGTATATTTTACCTTTGGTTTTTAGTTCACCACCAGTGTTGAAAATAAACACACATATTAAATTTCGCAATAATTTATCACACGTTTGCACTCGTTTATTTCTTTGAAAATATTACCAATATTGAGATGTACAGTAATTTTAAGATTCAAAAATAATCATGTAAAAATTCTTTGAGAATGTCTTTTCTTACCTTGCACACTTAATACGGAATTATTTACACCAAATGCAGACTCGGATTCTGACACCGGAAACGAGTTTGTTGACATCGAGACCCCACCGCCGCCTTGAAACAATGAATCGGCATTTGTAGGGCATAGTAATTGAATATTGCGCCACAGTTCTAGTGATATACCTTCTGATGTTTCCATGGTGACTATAAGTCGTCCGTCTTACTCTAAAATCAGTAAAAATGTCATGAATTAGTGGGAGGAAACGGTCTTTTCAGTTCGCATACAGCAAGGGCAGCTGACTCACAGACTTCCTGTCTCGTCGTTAGATGGCGCACTATCATGTCGTCGAATGAAGGACACATTTACCACAGACACTTGTAACCCATCAAATGTTTCAGACTGTGATAGAGTATACACACTTACCATTGCTTGATGAGTTTGGCGATACCACACTCGCCATTGCTTGATAAGTTAGGCAATACTCGGCATACCCGCACACTTACCAGCCACTGCTTGATGAGTTAGGCAGTACTCGGCACACCACACTTGCCGTTGCTTGATGAGTTAGCCAATATTCGGCATACCCGCACACTTACCAGCCATTGCTTGATGAGTTAGTCAATACCACACTCGCCATTGCTTGGTAAGTTAGGCAATATTAAACATACGACACTTGCTATTGCTTGATAAGGTAGGCAATACTCGGCACACCACACTCGCCATTACTTGATGAGTTAGGCAATACTAAACATACCACACTTGCTATTGCTTGATAAGTTAGGCAATACTAAACATACCACACTCACCATTGCTTGATGAGTTAGGCAATACTAAACATACCACACAAGCCATTGC
Source organism: Glandiceps talaboti (assembly GCF_964340395.1). Lineage (NCBI taxonomy): Eukaryota > Metazoa > Hemichordata > Enteropneusta > Spengelidae > Glandiceps > Glandiceps talaboti. Next base: position 20,414,318 of record NC_135567.1, read on the forward strand.
TTGATGAGTTAGGCAATATTAAACATACCACACTCGCCATTACTTGATGAGTTAGGCAATACTAAACATACCACACTCACCATTACTTGATGAGTTAGGCAATACTCGGCACATCACACCCGCCATTGCTTGATGAGTTAGGCAATACTCGGCACATCACACTCGCCATTGCTGGATGAGTTAGGCAATACTAAACATACTACATTGCCATTACTTGTAGTAACTCATACACAAGTTACATACTATATTGTACTTATACAAGTAGCTTGCAATTTATAACTTATATGCAAATTATATAATCATCATGCAAGTTATAATGTATATGCAAATTATATATTCATTATGCAAGTTATAACTTATATGCAAAGTATATATTCATTATGCAATTTATAACTTATATGCAAATTACATATTCATTATGCAATTTATAACTTATATGCAAAGTATATATTCATTATGCAAGTTATAATTTATATGCAAATTATATATTCATTGTGTAATTTATAACTTATATGCAAATTATATATCCATTATGCAATTCTTAACTTATATGCAAATTATACATATTCATTATGCAAGTTATAATGTATATGCAAATTATATATTCATTATGCAATTCATAACTAATATGTCATGTGAATATCATGAAATATACAATTTGTTATGGAAATTACATATTTTATTATAAGTACCATGCATTTTATAAATCTGCTGCTGAAGAATAAACAAAATTACAATAAACATTAAATAGAGTAAAATTATCTCTCTCTACGAGCAGATCTTTATAAGATTGGATAAAGCCTATATCTGAAGCCTTCCTTTTACTAATTTTAGCTACTAAAATTACTCAACAACACAATCTGTACATGTGTCATCTCCAGGATACTTCAGACATCTTCAAAGAATAGTAAATATGCAAATTATCAAACTGCATATCGAAACTGTCACATTTGCAAGACAACCTTGTATTCCTACAGATTACCTTGGGCACATTCAAGATAAAACGCACTTACCAATCTGTTTGATAGCTTTTCCTACAAATGGGTAAACGGTTCCTGGGTAAGTATACAACCGGTGACAGGCAAGCATTTACAAAATGGAACTTGTTACAACCAGTGACATGTAAGCATTTACAAATGGAACTTGTTACAACCAGTGACATGTAGGCATTTACAAATTGAACTTGTTACAACCAGTGACAGGCAGGTATTTACAAATGGAACTTGTTACAAACAGAGACAGGCTAACGTTAACAAACAGAACTTGTTACAAACAGAGACAGGCAAGCATTTACAAATGGAACTTGTTACAATCAGTGACAGGCAAGCATATACAAATGGAACTTGCTACAAACAGGGAATATATTAATTGGATTAATAACACTTGGCACAGCATGTTGGAAGTACAGTGACTTGATTTACATTTCTTGCTTTGACATGATTTGAACAGTTTGATGGTCTCTTTACATAATAACTAACATTCACTAATGAATTTCAAGTTCCCATAGCATTCACTAACCAATGTGACCAAAGTGCCTTTCACTAGTCGTTCACTGATGTTTTTTTTTTATTTTGAACGTGCCCACAGTCTAATGTGTGTGTGGCATAACTACTACAAAAATGTTCAAATCAAAAACCTTACAATAATTCATTACGCTATTCCATAGGCCTTAAAAATTTGCATTGGTGGAGCTCTACTTCCTGGCTGTGTGTACCTTGGGGGTGCTCTACTTCCTGTCTGTGTGTACCTTGGGGGTGTTCTACTTCCTGTCTGTGTGTACCTTGGGGTGCTCTACTTCCTGTCTGTGTGTACCTTGGGGGTGCTCTACTTCCTGTCTGTGTGTACCTTGGTGGTGTTCTACTTCCTGTCTGTGTGTACCTTGGGGGTATACATGGTAAAGGTTACTTGCTTGATCATAGAGCACTACTGCTTTCTTCGATGTCTGAACAATACGAAAAACATCCCTGATTTACACTTCTACAGAATACAAAGGAACATTACTATGAGGTGATGATACCCTGTTTGCAGTCTGGAATGGCCTATTGAAAATTTGACCTGTTACAGACTGTGTCACTTCATCAGAATCTGTATCATCTCCACTAATTAGTGTATCCTCCAAGCCAATGGGCAACTTACAATCCAGACTGAGCATGCTCAGATGCAAAGGACTATGGGATTTTCTGTGGTTATCATAATACCTAATCTGGAGCTACTGATGAAATAAACCTCCAACAATGATCAAGGTGACTATGAATTGATCATCTGGGCTTTAAAAACAATGTAACCTTATTGTTTGCAATACTATTTGATTAGTATTTATTATCACATTTCCCATGATGCAACATTCAACATGGCGGGTTTGCAAGTTCCTTATTTGATGCAACACTGAAATACATGTACATATACAAGAAAAATGAATAAAAATGAAAGATACAATAACACTTGGTGTTAGGATTGTTACCATGGTTACATATGTACTGAAGCTGCAACTGGACTGAACTAACTTATATCTCAATATTGAATATTTAATGAGCACTACCATATATAGATATATTGAATATTTAATGAGCACTACCATATATATGTATATTGAATATTTAATGAGCACTACCATATATTAGGTTAGGTACATTGCATATTTAATGAGCACTACCATATATAGGTATATTGAATATTTAATACCATATATAGGTATATTGAATATTTAATTAGCACTACCATATATAGGTATATTGCATATTTAATGAGCACTACCATATATAGGTATATTGACTATTTAATGAGCACTACCATATAAAGATATAGAGGCAAATCAAACTAAAATGACACTGGATTCAAATCCAGGCTCATGATTTCACTTGTGATTTCACTACACATAATCATAAAATCAACCACAAATTAACAGGTAAAATGTCTTTTTACAAGTACCTGAATAATTTTAGTGGATATATATTTGGTTGCTTAATGAAAATAATGCTCTAGTTGCAGCCAGTGCAGGTTAAAAGCATGTACTGTAAACCTGGAAATTTTAACTTATTTCACCTTTTTTTTGCTGAAACAAAAACATGATTGAATCATCTCTTTACCCTGTCTATCTCAACGAGAAATCACGAACCAAAAGTTGTTCATGCAAATGAGTAAACCCCAAGTGTTAGAATGATGTAAACAATGTACAAATAGTGTCCTGATATATGACAAATATACCTGGACATTTTAACTCAAGACTCATTACAGAATCAAGCCATTAACTAAGGAAGTGGGGTTTCTTATCTTTCTTATCACTGAATAATGTTTGTTGCCATTATTTACAAATGTGATAAAGCACTATTACATAACACATCAGGCAAAGCTAAGCTCAATATCTAAGTGTGAAGCCCCTAATGTCATATCAGTTGTTATCAGTTTTACTGACCCATTATCAGTGACATTGCAAATAGCTTTAGAAATGCAAACAATTTTTATGACACCCGACTTGCTGGCTCACCAAGTCGGGAAAGTTGCACTTGATCTGATAATGCAAAGAATCCGTCATGTTATTTCACCTTTTTTTTGCTGGATATCGAATCATCTCTTTACCCTGTCTATCTCAACGAGAAATCACGAACCAGATGTTGTTCATGCTAATGAGTAAACCCCAACTGTTAGAATGATATAAACAATGTACTAGTAGTGTCCTGATATATGACAAATATACCATATTTGGACATCACTGTACCATATTTGGACATTACTGTACCATATTTGGACATTGCATAACTGCTCCAACAAATACTAACTTTAATATTATTGGTCAGAATTCTGGGATTGATTAACAAAGACATAATGTTTATGACTGTGTGGGTGTCGCTGAATTTGAAATTTCATCTCAGTACCTCATTGAGTTAGACGTAAAGAGAGATTTTGAGATTTGATTGATGTCATGGATGACACTAGATTACTGTACGGTATGTTGTGTCACTCCACCCTCACTGCCCTCACCACCCTCACTGCCCTCACCACCCTCATCACCCTGACCGCCCTCACCACAATCACCACCCTCACCGTCCTCACCACCCTCACTGCCCTCATCATCCTCACTGTCCTCACCACCCTCATCACCCTCACTGCCCTCACTGCCCTCACTGCCCTCACCGCCCTCACCACCCTACAAGGACAGTGGTTGACCAATGTGTGAGGGCGCCCCACCACAACGTACCTTACAGTCTGTAGCCTACTTTACTAACCTACCATCATGTTTTCAGATATTCTAAAAAAATAACTTTTTCAAGTACATGATGAAGTGCTTGTACAACTTTTCACTGTTTCTGAAATTACAATAGGATTTTGTACATTCATAATATGAAGTATTCCGTTATCTAAACCAACAGTTGTATCCTTTTCTCCTTTCAGTCGCCGTACTTTCTCACGATGACGTCTCTGTCTTTCCCGCCCAAGTTCACGTATTCTTTGTTTCTGGCTTTCAGTCAATACTTTAGGTGCAGGCGGTTCACCTTTCCTCTTGGCCTTTATGCTCTCTCTGTATCGTCTCTGTCTTTCTCGATCTTGAGCGCGAATTTTTTGCCGTTGACTTTCAGTTAGTGTTTGTCTCGCAGTTCGTACAAGTTCAGCTCTTTTTGCTCGATAATCACTCAGTTGTTTATCTCCATGGTGAAGGTTATATGCAAATTTCTGTTTGTCTCCATGGTGAGGGGCATATGCAAATTTTTGGATCGTTGGTATAATTTCCATTGGGTTTATCAGAGGCATTTTGATTTCACTGGATGGATTTTTATTTGTTGTTGCCATGGTATCTGGTGAAGCACCACTTGTTACACCTCCGGACATTTTCTATTGACAAAATAAATGCATAAAATTATTGACTTTATTGAATTTTAAATCATTAATTATGATCATAGTTTTACAAAACACAAACAAATATTGTAAACCTAGATATTTTCTCTACTACAAAATTTTGCAAATTTATAGTCTTCAGCAAGTTCTCAAAGACTAATTTCACTAATTACCAGATTAGTACTTTGCAAGTGCAAGGTGATATTTTGTCACACAGTCACACTGTGTAGATGGCTCCACACTGAGATGTACTTACCAAATATTGAGGAGTACTTTGCAAGGTGATATTTTGTCCCACAGTTAAACTTTGAGAGTTGAATACATTGTGCAGGTTTCCATCACTAGATGGCGCTGTTTCATTTACCTTCACAGTCCAGTATGAGGGCGCACGAGTAGCTGCACTCATGCTAGTTGTTGCTTCATCAAATCTATAAACATTTCCACTGCATTCTTTTTCCATTTCCAAATATTTCTTCCCTAAAATTGTCCTTTGAAGTGGCATACATCTAATGGGACCATCAACAGTTGTTGCATGATTTTCACCCTCCAATGTTTGTGATTCTGCATCCTGCTCTACCTTTACATGAGTGGTTTGGCCCTGATTAGCATCTTTATGACACTGTATTTTGCTAACTGTCGCTTTATCATCGTTTCTATCTTCACGATTACTTGAGCTATTGTTTTCACTCGGTTGCTCTCTCATTGGCTGAGTTCTTGACTGCATGCTTGTCATAGCTGCATCTGGTGTATTCTCCTCTAGATGGCGTTCAGTGCATTTCAAGTTCGCATCCCGGATCATAGACAAGGGCGTAGATATCGTGTCCTGATTCTCGCGTACACACATAGAGATTTCACTTTGACGCTCACATGCAGCTATTACACACTGTGGACTCGTACCACACTGATCAGTTTGCGGGCTAGCTGTAACAGTCCCCGATTCCTCATTTCGGCAGTTTTGCGGTAAAGCGTTCTCTGACTGCGTAAAAATCGCTGGTTTACGGTTTCCAGATTTAGCTGCTGAATGGGCCAAGCTAGTATCCTTGAAACCATTCTCTGTGATCGCATTTTCTGACGTGACGATTGTTTGAAGACGTACAGACGATGAAACTTTCATTTTAATAATTCCATATTGACAAAGAAAATTCAGCATAGCCGTTTTATCTGTAATAGAAAGATAATGAAACAAGATAATAGAAAGATAATGAAACAAGATAATAGAAAGATAATGAAACAAGATAATAGAAAGATAATGAAACAAGATAATAGAAAGATAATGAAACAGGATAATAGAAAGATAATGAAACAAGATAATAGAAAGATAATGAAACAAGATAATAGAAAGATAATGACACAAGATAATAGAAAGATAATGAAACAAGATAATAGAAAGATAATGAAACAAGATAATAGAAAGATAATGAAACAAGATAACAGAAAGATAATGAAACAAGATAATAGAAAGATAATGAAACAAGATAATAGAAAGATAATGAAACAAGATAAAACAGATCTTAGTATACCATGCGCAAGCCAAGTTATTGTCTTTGAACAGAAAATATGGATTATATACCCTGGTTGTTCCAGGATAACAGGACAATAGCCAATGAATGTTCTTATATTCATGGTCTACGTTTTACAGACTGTACATGAAAGGGTTTCACATACAACTGCCAACATCAGAGCATGGACAATGGAACCTATTACAAACAGAGAGAGTAAACAAATGAATTGGATTAATAACACTTGGCACAGCATGTTGGAAATACAGAGATTTGTATCACATTCCATCATTTGATAAGAACAGTTTTATGCTCATTTTACTTAATAGTTCACATTCACAAACAAACTTCCAGTTCCCCTGGCATTTCATGTACACATAAAGAGACCATAAAACTGTTCTTATCAAACCATGGTGTGTAATACAAGATCTCTGCTGTTCCAACATACTGTGCCAAGTGTTGTTAGTCCAATGTGTTTGTTTGCTTTCCCTGTTTGTAACAGGTTCTGTTCGTCCATGGTCTGATGTCGGCAGTTGTAAAAGCATTTAAAAGTTTTGTATACCTTTTGCCTTGAGTGCTCCACTTCTCATTTGATGACTGATTTGTTGACTGCAAGCATCAAAGTAGTTTACAAGTTTATCTACGGTGTCTGTGCTAGTAGCTTCGTCCCAAAGACATTCACAATCTGTTAGAACAATAACATTTATTTTAAAATTCATTTATTCATGTATAGTTTGATTGCAGCTTTTAGATTTTTAAAAATTTTTAAAGTGGTTTATAATTTCTTTACTCATTTTAACAACTGCTTGAAATGTTAATCTTTCACAGTTAAATTGTTGTTGTTGTTGTTGTTGTTGATAATATTTACCAAAGTATACACCCACTGAATAGTCAAGTATAACAAAGTTTGTTTGTGTGCCTGTGTGTGTGCCTGTGTGCATGTGTGTGTGTATGTGTGTGTGCATGTGTATGTATGTGTGTGTATGTGTGTATGTGTATGTGTATGTGTATGTGTATGTGTGTGTGTGTGTGTGTGTGTGTGTGTGTGTGTGTGTGTGTGTGTGTGTGCGTGTGCGTGTGTGTGCGTCTGTGTCAGTCATTGCATTGCTTGGATTATTTACCCATATCTTCTGTACAACTGGATCCCACTGGAACTTTGTGTGTTATTCATGGTCAAAGAAAGTCAACAATTTATACCACTTTTTATTCGTGTATCTGTTTTATCGAATTTTGTTGACTTAATACTGAAATAAACTAAAACATGTTTTGTTGCGTAAACATACAACTCCCCCACAAAGCGTACGACCCGAGGTAACCTCTGTCAAGCCGAGGTTTAAATCATATAAATATTCTGACCTCAGGGCTTAGTCCTTCATTTATAAAAAAAAAAATATCTTATAACCTGTCAAACCATGCTTATTATGATCACCAACGACTTTCTGCGTCCATTAACATAACTTGTATATAATTACTTTGTCATATTTGTGTCAAATTCATAAACTATAACACTGTGTGCGACTGTACATTACCTTGTGTACTGAGCGTCGGCGATTCTCCAACAGTAGAGCTTGAGACAAGATCGTGATTTTCAAGCTCACCATTTTCGATGTTCGAAGGTAAAATTAACTGAATTTTTCTCCAGAAGTTAAGCGAGACTCCTTCAGAAATATCTACATCCATTGTGGCACGAAACACAATATCTGGATGACGCAAATTAGCAACTTCACGGTTTGAAAATAGACCATTGAATGACAACAAATTCACAGAGTACTGTGACCTACAGTGACCCCATTTTTTCTAAACGTTGAGGGCGGGATCACACACGCCTAGCGCCTTGCATCACAGTAATATGTTAGTTTACACGTCGAAACGGAAAGTATGTGTTTTGAGAGAGGGGGGGGGGGGTTCACCGGCGATGTTCAATGTCATATCAATAAATCACAGACTCTTGAGGCTTAAATGTTGACCCAGTTCATAGAGGGATGAACATTTTGGTGTGAAAAACATACATACGTAAACAGATAGTCCGAAACAAAATACTAGTAGTCTCGCGCTATCGATCTGTGGTATTGAATCTCAGAATCTCTCTACGGATAAAGAGATAATTCGATACCACGGGTAGTCGTAGATTTATAACAAAATAATAATTCCATGTAATCTATATGCTACATTGATAACATATTTAAACACCTGGTGTGAGTAGCCCTGCTTACAGGCGGTGCACGAGTCTATATTGCTGACTTGACTTGGATGTAGGATGGACAATTGTCAGAATCGAGTCCCGAATTACTCCATATGCAAGCAGGACTATGGTGTGAGAACCTGGGAATGAATCCTTGGACTTTAAGTAGTACTAGTACTAATATTGGAAATTAAAAATTGATAACATAACGCATGTTAATTTTAACTTCACTTACAAAACTCTTTTAAAAAGTGAAAGGCGCTACACACACATCCAGTCACTCGACATTGTCAATTCTTATATAAAAAATAAACGACGTTCGTTGTTGTAGACACGTACGTATTTCTAGTGACGCCCGGTGATCAGAGTTTTACATTTTCATAGGATCGTGATCTTGTAAGATAATTTTCCATGATTCGTGACTGTTATTTCCATATTAAAGTTCTAATTAGGAAAATCTCTTTGTAAGACACGTGACTTGGTCAATAATATCCTCTGCAAATCGTGACTTTTGAAAACTGCGATTCGTGATCAGGAAATCCTTATGGAGAATCATAATTAAGAAACACGATTTTTATTATTTATCGATGCAGCGTTTCTTTGTGTTACGTATCATAGCTATGGAAACGGGTAGAATTGACGACAGGAGGGAGCCTCAGGAGAAAATGGGGGTGGACACGATAAAAATAAGGTTGGGATGGGGTACTATGAAAAATGTGATGGTCTGAAGTGGGGGGGGGGGGGTCATGAAATACTTTGCTCTTGGGTTGTGACTCGATCGTTGAACCAAATTATATCTCAGAATTGTTTAGAATTTACGACAGGGGGGGGGGGGCATGGGGAGAAAATGGGGAAATGGGGGAGGGGACGATAAAAATAGGGTTGTGATGGGTACAATGAAAAATCTGATGATCTGAAGGGCCTGAAGGGGTGGGATGGGGTCATGAATGAAATATTTTGTTCTTGGCTTGTGACTCTTCGAACTAAATTAAACCTCAGCATGAGTTATTTTCCTGTACTCTGTACATTTGTGGCAATAATGTATACTTTACAGTATTGTTGTATCACAAGTGATAACCAAGACAGTACTAGTGTGTTTGTGTCAGTCTCAGAGTCTCTCAGGAATAACCAAGACAGTGTGTTGGGGTCAGTCTCAATATCTCTCACTGAGGTAGTAAAGACCATATTCATATATCACATGGCTTCAAATTGTCATAGTAGAAATGTATACATAGTAGGTGAACAATGAATATTCATGATGTTTGCATTAAAGGGTAGGCTCTTCAGAGTCATGAATATTCATTGTTCACCTACTTCATATGTATTTCTGCAGACTCCCATGATGCAATGCGACCGACAGTAACAATTCCTGACTGAGGGCAAACATTGTGTTTCTCTGAAATTGTGTGTAATGAAACCACAAAAAGAGTCAAAAAAGTTACTGAAAATGCCTTTATTTGCTGGAGTGGCATTAACATTTCAAACAAAACATTTACTTACAGTATCACAAATTATTATAAACCGTTTTGATATATCAAATATTAAAAAAATTTGTTTAAGCAAAGTCCTGACATTTTCACTAAGTTTACACTGTGATTGTAATGACTTGTATGTTGTAGTATTTCAGGTATAGCTCTTCTCAGTCACTTGTATTGTGTGTGTGTGTGTGTGTGTGTGTGTGTGTGTGTGTGTCTGTGTGTGTATATATGTGTGTGTCTGTGTGTGTGTGTATGTATGTATGTATGTATGTATGTATGTGTGTATGTATGTATGTATGTATGTATGTGTGTGTGTCTGTGTGTGTGTCTCTGTGTGTATGTCTGTGTGTATGTGTGTGTGTCTGTGTGTGCGTGTTTGTGTGTGTGTGGTTGTGTGTGTGTACATACGTGTTTGTAGCTATGACTGTGTGACAGTGACTGACTGTGTGTGACTGTCTATAACTGTTTTGTTATTAAAATCATCATCATAACAATAATCATTATCCTAATTATTATGTCATTGCCAAGCAGAGAACATTTCCACAAAAGAGACCAAGAAACACAGAATCATGAATAGAAAATTATGGTGAAAACATCAGTTGATGTTTGTCTGGAATAAACACAAAATAACTACTTTAAAAGTTTGAAATACAAGTAGATATGGAGAACTAGTTTGAAAAATGTGAAAAATTAAGAAAGCAGGTTAATGACATTGTCATACTTTCTCTCTTTTACACCACTACTATTACAGATTGTCTGATCCAGTTGGTTAGAATGTACTAAATGTTCTGTATTGCTTTTTGTGCAACAACTGTAGAAAGCTTATTCTAACCCCCCCCCCCCACACACACACACCCCCCTCCCCCCCCCCCCCCCATCCCATCTGCCCCTTCCATCGTAAGGCTGTGATTTCTTGGCCAGGAAATTGTATTTAGAAACATTTGGTTACTTTGTACCACTATGTTGCAAGAGCAGAATGTTATTTGACCTTTGACCTGTAGCCAGTCCAATGATTCCTTGTGTGTACTCCCCATATACCACATATTCTGTACATGGGGTGGGGGTTGGGGGTTGCAGCTACTCAGGGGGGTGGTTGTCACCCGATCATACCCTGGATTTACCAGTAAAATCATTCTCTGTGAGTGTCATTAAAGGTATTCAGCTTTGTTCTATAAAAATCACTCACTAAAGGTCAACTTTTTTATCATTTCATGATAAAAATGATTTCAAATGTAATAACAGCAAAGGAAGTGACATCATCTCACGCAATGCATCTTGGAACCATAACTTTGACTGCACTGTCTCACAAAAAAACACAAAGAGTTGACTTATTTTAGATGACGTTTCATGTGTGCGACAAACGTTGTTTTCCACGTGAAACTTTGTCCGCATTCATCACAATGGAATGGTTTTTCTTTAGTGTGTACCTTCATATGACGTTCCATTACGTGTTTATAATTAAAACATTTCCCACATTGCCCGCACTGAAATAACTTGGAACCGAGATGTCGCTGCATGTGATTGGTCAAACTAGATTGCGAGCTGAATATCTTATGACACTTTTCACAATACAGTGGAAATTCACCTGCGTGTACTCGCATATGAACATCGTACGTTTCTTGATGGACGAACTTCCGACTACAGAGATTGCATTGGATACATTTTTGTCGTAAGTGGAATTTCCTATGCGTATCTAGAGACGCTTTCTGACTGAAAGATTTGTCACAAATATCGCATTTATGAGGTTTCTCTGCAAGATGGCGCTGTATGTGTCGCGATAGTGTGATTTCATGCATGAAAACCTTTCCACAGTATTCGCAAGTTAATGTTTTCTGCACATGCGTTTCTAGATGCGATACTAGCTGGCTTTCTTCGTTAAAACTAGCACGGCACACATGGCACGCAAATATATTGTTCACGTCTTTTGATAAATGCGTTTTTTCGTGTTTACTGCAATCACTCTTTTGATAAAACGTCTTGTCGCACTGTTCGCATTTATATGGCCGATCTCCTGAGTGCGACTGCATGTGTACGTTTAACGTCTTTTGTTGCGTAAACCGCGCCCCGCACTCCTGACATTGGAACGGCTTCTCCCCTGTATGTATCCTCATGTGAACATTAAGAGCACTTTGTGATGTCATACGTTTACCGCAAATTTGACATACAAAGTGTTTGTTTGTTGTGTGTTGTCTCATATGTGCGTCAATATTCCATTGCGTACACTCTTTGCTACAGATATGGCATTTAATGGAGTCTGTAGACACACCTATCGATGTACTGCCTGTGTTATAGAAATAGATATCCTGTTCTGCAGAAACGGTTTCTTGATTTCCGGGAATTTCTTCTGTATGGATTTCTAACGTTTCCTGTACTATAGATCCTGTGAATGGCTGACTTGAATACCCTGCAGGGTCCTGCTGTACAAATTCACTGTCTCTCTGTGTTAGTATTCTTGAAGTGTCTTCCGTGTGTGAACCAGATGGTTGCTGTGTTGGAGAAATAGTAGTATGCATAACCATTGGTCTTCTTGGTTCACATGCTTGAGAAATAGTCATCGGTATGGCTGATGGTACAGATGTTCCCTGTGTTGAAGTTTTCAAAGTATCTTGTATCATTGGTCGTCTCAGCAATGATGTTGATTGAGACCCACTAACATCCTGTAGGAGAGATCTTTTCTTGTTTGGGTTTATTAAAACACTGTTTTTCTGTAGATGAAATCCCGTATCGTCAGGTTTTTTGAGATCTGAGATTTCTTTCATCAAAGCTTTAATATTCTCCTGAGTGACAGAGTTAGTGGATTCTACAGATTGAATATCTGGTGTGCTCTGTCTTCTCTCCTGCCCACAGTTTTGGAATCTGCCATTTTCCTGTCTCTGTTGTTGTGACTGGGACTTTGTGTTTCCTAGACTCCCTGCAGATTTTGATGGGTTATCAGCAGTGTTGGAAGAGGCGTCGGAAGACTTTAGTTGAGTATGTTTTTTCACTAAATCCTGCAGAAATGGTAAATTCCTGGATTGATCTTCATCACCCGTACTATCTTGTCTCCTAGATTGACCCGGGTATTGTACACTTTCCATAAACAATAATTCACCGTTATTTTCACTATTGCCATGGCAACTCAAACCCTCAACCTGTGCATTGTTTTCATCTTTCTCTACTTCACCTGTAGATGGCACCCTTTGCATGAAATCATCATGAGGAGAGCAATGTTCGCTAACTTCTTTTTCACTGACAATAGAGTCATGTGACTTGTCTATAGAAGGCGCACTTTGGGAGGTCGCAATAAAAACTGTATTGCCATACTCGGTGTCCATTTCCTCTTTGATCTTGACACATGAAGCATCTGATGTTTTTCTAACTTTCTGAGGTCTAACAGATGGACTGTTTCTTGCTGACGTAGACTCTTCATGGCTGGTGAACACGTTTTGTACATTATTACAAGTCTCCTTTGTGGTGTTCCACATGACTTGTGTGTTTTCTGTATTTTCAGAATCAGATGTGAATGGCATAACCTGGATATTAATAACACCATATCGATATAGTATATCCATTATTGTAGTTTTATCTGATGATCAAGAAGAAAGAAAGAAATATATATCATATGATTAATTAAAGGGAAACACACTGAGTTTATACGTATTTTGGCATATTTTTGCTGTATATGTAAAAGGTATTTATAGTATTGTATTTACTGAAGCACAATCACCAATTTGATTTCATGAAATTTGGATAAACATAACAGAATCTCACAATGTGTTAGTTTGGTGTACTTCTAAATATTTGCACCCATGCTGGCAGTGTTTTCTGCTCTAGTCTCTTCACTTATCTTGTAAAACATGTACATGTTTTCAGTTCAGGAATATGGGACTACAGGTCACAATCCTTGGGCTACCAATTTCTGAAACTGGTAGCCCACTAGGACTGTGAAAGAAAAACTTAATTTCAAGCCCTGATCATCAATAGGGAACTTGCAAACCTGCCATGTTTAATGTTGCATCATGGTAAATGTGATAATAAATACTAATCAATTAGTATTATAAACAATATTGTTATATTGTTAGCAACCACAAATAATCAATTTATAGTCACCCTGACCATTGTGGGAGGTTTATTTTATCAGTAGCTCCAGATTAGGTATTACAATAACCACAGATAATCCCATAGTCCTTTGTGTCTGAGCATGCTCAGTCTGGATTGCAAGTTCCCTATTGACATGTATGTATCTAACCTACCTTTCTGACTTGGACTATTGTCGTTCAATCGTTGGAATATTTGTTTGATACATTCTTCAAAGTTGTTGTGTACTGTGTTGATTTCATTGGTTTTCTTGGCCTCCTCCCACAGATAGGAAAACAAAAAATCTGTAGTTCGGAAAAAATACATGCATACAGTTTAGTAAAATGCTAATATTGTATGTAATAATGCATTTATATGATTATCCCCGGTTTATATCACATCGTATATATACATGCACAGGTACTCGAATCAATCTGTATGATTTTTAAAAAAATATATGTATAGTATTTAGTAAATAATTATTTACTATACATATTTTTTTTTTAAATCATACAGATTGATGCGAGTACCTGTGTATACATGTAATAGCTAGGTTATTTAGTATATAGTAACTCCATGGAAAGTTATACTTCCATGGTAACACACATCAAGTTTGTGTTTTTTGTTTTAAATCAGCCGACATCGTTCTAGTACTTCCCGTAACACCCCCCCCCCCTCCCCTCCCCCCTCCCTCATATTAAATGGCGGCACAAAAAGTTCATTCACCTTGTGGTCCCTGTAATCCACGATTACGGTTCAGGTCAGTTGACGATTTCGGGTCGTTTTGATCTGGTGCGACTCTCAACTGAATAGATGGTCTGATGTTGTCAGTCAATCTGCGAGAAGAGAACACCTCCATTGCCCGTAATAACCTGAAAATATCCCTGACAATTAAGAATCTCGTTAAATTTCGCTGCTACGGTGCCAGGAATGGATTTCTACAACACAACAATAAAAGCGGAAGTTCTAAATCCATGTCACGGTCGGTAGAGGACGCTCGTACAACGTCGGCCAGCTTTTGTGAGTTTTTGTATACAAACAAATTTTATTATGATAAACATTCAAAATTTACGTATACAAAAGCTATTATTTACCAATAAAAATTAAATTTTCAGAAAAATATATAAATTATTCGCAAATATATATAACTGACTAAATACATAACAGTTTAATACCGACAAATACATTTAGTACAAATAAAAAAAATAAAATACTGAACAACGTACCAAATATGCAAATTAACTCCGCAATTAGCTTACATGTACACATGGATGTGATAGTGAGATCCGTGAAATTACACCATCTCAGACCACAACAAGTTTGGAGGTCTGAGATACTACTTGTGTTGTGATTTACAATGGAAAGTTATATAACACGGGAATTTTTCAACTAGACAATTTCAATTTTCATTCCTTAGATAACAAAAGTAAATTTTTACATATTTTGTCTGCAGATGACAAACTTTCTCTTGGAAACTTTCTTGTTAATGTAAAAAATATAGCAGTTGGCTAAATGATTGTATTTTATTTACTTATTTTTGTATGCTTTACCATGCTCGCTAAAGCATGATGTTACGCAATAAAGATTGATTGATTGATTTCAATTTTCAAGTACTTTTCAGGAGTGCTTTAAAACTTTTATTATTTTACTTCCTATCCAGTCCTACTTACGGGCTATAGTATCTTTGCACACAACAATATCTGATAATATTAATAATTTGCCGACAACAGCAAAATAAAAATAACATAATGTAGCGAAACTTTATTACACATCTATACGCTTCCCTTAACTGTAACAGCATTTAACTGATTCTTTCCCAATTTGAATGTAATAAGAATTGGCCTTCAGAATGGGTGTTTTATACACTAGGCAAAGACCATAAGTTAGGCGCATCTCTCAACCCACAAGCTCCTGTGTATGGCACTGCTTCCTGTCAGGTCGTCCTTGCACCTAATATTAATAAGTCTAGCGCCCTCTATAAATTTTCATTCGATGGATTGACCTTATAACATCATAATAACCGTGTGTAGCTTTAATACTGAAGTCATGTCGGATCTATCGCTTTGTGTTCGTAAACGAATTAGTCTTCGTTTTGACGATCAGTTGGGCGATTATTTGAACAAGCAAGAAAAGGACCAACACCATGAATGGTCGAATAGTACGATTGATTTAGGACATCAAGGTGAGATGTTTGTTAATATTGTATTGGGAATTTCCATTCTCGAAATGCCTGGGATCATGGCCATTGTAGGGGACGCAGTGTATGGTGTGAATATAACAACAAACTGTCTTCTCAAACAGCCAACTTCACGGTGTAAGCTCTACTACCATGGCTATAATTCAGATTGTTTGATAGTAGTTGAAATAAAATACTTCGGTATTTGAAATAGTAACAACCAAGAGTCATCGGTTACAAATACTAAGTTAGAAATGAAACTGCTTGCACACGGAGTAAGTTCGAATCTAGTCCTGCTTGCATACGGAGTAATCCGGGACTCGATTTTGACAATTGTCCCTCCTACATCTAGAGTCAAGTTTAGAGTCAAGTCAGCAATATAGACTCGTGCACCGCCTGTAAGCAGGGCTAGTTCGAAGCCAGACTGCAGAGGTGAGAAGTACACGATCAACATCGGCCACAGACAAACCTAAAGTGGAGTAAGCAATGCCAATAATAAAAATATTTGTCTATTTACAGATTGTTGTCATGTCTGGGAAGAAGCAAAACGAACAGATAAAATATCCCAACTCAGTGAATCATTTACTAAAACAACAGACAAATTACAATGGAGATTAAAAAATAACATGTTGACTGAAAAAGGTAAGATATTTGACAGAAATAAGGAAATATTCAGTGTGTATTTTATAAATATACATGTGTACTAAAGATCAATGTATCGTCACTTGAGTAAAAAGCTTATAAACTCAGTTTGTGCCACTTCAAGTTCAAAAATGTTACTTATTTGGAAAACTAGTTGTGACTTTTGATAAGTGTGTCCTCAAATAATAACTAAATTTTGTTGTTATGAGTCAAAATTATAAAAACTGGAATTTCTTGTGAGTCACCACATAGTTAGTCTGTAAGGTACGCCGTGACGAGGCACCCTCAAACATCAGGCAGCCCCTAACACTTCCCTGTGAGAGGAGGCCGGTGAGGGCGTAACGTCACAACGTATCTTACAGTCTACCACATAGTAAGAGATAAGGGAACACTAAATCTTGGTATGTCCCAAAATAGCACTATTATGAAATGTGTTGCCACGGGTGGCATGCTCACTTTAGGAAGGTTGCAGCCACTTCTGTTTTGTTATTGTAATCAATTCCGTTTGTGATAGCATGTGCAGTGTAGTGGCATGCTGCACATGATCTAGCAAAAGGACTTATAAGTTCCTGTCTTAAGAAATACATACCTTACAATGTGTAGAGATATATTAGTTGCATTCAGTGTTTTCAAATGAAATAATCCTGAGCAATATTGCAACGATGGTCATACAATCAACTCAGTCTTCCAAAAGTACTTTTGCTGGTGTCATGTGTGGTGGCACACACTATAGAAGTGACTGTGACCTACCTTGATTGAGCACATCGCCAGCGGCAAAACATACAATAACAAAAATTTGACACATGTATTAATCTTTTGCACTGTATTGAGTTACAATCAAGGACTTGGTCTATGTTGTTTCACATTGATTTTTCAAGTAGGAAGCCATGAAAATAAATACCCAATTCTCATCCATATGGCCACTTTAATTGTGACTTTTTCTGATTTCTTTCCTTCCAGAAAAGTTTACCATAGTTAGTTTCCTGCGTGAGAGTGGAAGTATTCAAATGAAAGTGACATCAAATGTACTGATGGAAAACAGGATACACAAAACTACAGGAAGTAGAAATGTGTTGGGTGTAGGAGCTGGGCATGCTGGGAAGGAAAACAATTCAGAAGAATCTATTGATGATGGAATCATGAATGATGGTGTGTCTACCTTTGTCTCATCACGTATGCAACAATGTCAGAAACCATCATCCAACCAAAGCAGTTATAGCATGGAGCAAGGCCTGAAGCAACTATCCAATCAAAACAACTCTAACAATGATCCAAACCAGAGGCCATCATCCAATGAAAGCATCTGTAGCACAGAGCAAGATCAGAGACTGTCATCCAATCAAAGCATCTGTACCACTGACTCTGGGCCAGCCCAAAAATCACCTTCCCATCAAAGCATCATTAGCACAGGACCAGGACAGAGACTATCATCCAATCAAAGCATCTGTAGCACAGAGCTAGGTGAGGGTGTGTCATCCAATCAAAATGGCTGTATCAGCACTGACTTGGAACCAGATGATAAAGAAAGACCACAGCAAGGCACGTATTCGTCTCAGGAGGATAACTCTACACAATATGATGAAAGTAGCAAGAATACGAGTGAAATTGTTATCAAAATGGAAGCCGAAGATAATATTATATACACTGCCACTGTTGAACCTAACGAATCTGAGGTTGATTTCGTTGAAAGTGTTTCTTTTCCAAGTGGAGATACAAAAACAGTTCCTCCTGTTTTACATCATAATAATGCATCTGATTATTTTGTCAATAATGGCAGTGAGAATAAGTCCAACAGTTTCTCAGATGAAACTACTGATTATTTCGGCACAAGTGAGAGTCAGTCAAACCGTTTCTCAGATACGGGTACAAAAATGAAAATTGTTGATATACGGACAGTTGCCAATAGTAACACAAACATATCAAATGAAGTTACGCAACCTAATGAAACTGATTATACAGCCAATACGCAACAACAAGAAGTTGGAGATAATCAAAGTTACGATAGTCGTAAAATCAACGTTTCTTACGCAGTCAAACTCCGAAGACTGACCAAGTTATTTATTTGTGATATATGCGGTAAAGGGTTTAGTCAGAAATCGTCCCTCACCCAACATAATATGATTCATACGGGTGAAAAACCATATCCCTGCTCGACGTGCGGAAAACATTTTCGACATAGCAATAATCTAATACGTCACATACGCATTCATACTGGTGAACGGCCGTATCAATGTGGTATTTGTGGAAAGCGTTTTAATCAAACGAATATTCTTCGTATTCATCAGAAGAGACACCTAAAAGAAAGGGGAAGATGTGAAATAGGAAAGATACGACAGAATGTCGCTGACGAGGGTAGATGTACGATTAGAAATATACTACAGAATGACGCGGAAAGGAGAAGATGTACGATTGGAGATGAACAACAGAGTATTACTGAGGTACGACAATCTATGCAAGATATACAGCAATTGCGTAAAAATACTACACAGTTTAGCAGTAATATTGAACTATCTGCAGAAGAGATACAACAACCAATACGTAATGTACTATCAGACTCAGGGATAGAAAATGATCAACAACTGATGTGGAAAACGCAACAACCAGCGTACAAGATATTTCAATCCAATGACAAGAGTCGGGAAATAACGAAGCATACACAAGAGATGGATGATGGTAATAATCGACAATCTACATGGAAGTTGAGACACCAAGGTGAATCAGTTTGGCAGAAACAGCAACAAAGAAGGGAAATTCAACAGTTGAGAGGCGAAGCACAACAGCAACAAGCACTACAGATGCAGCAACATTCAAGACAGATGCAGCAAACTGCAACCATATTGCAGCAACAAAGGGGAGAAATGCAGCAAACAGCAGACAAAATGCAAACAACTGTGGTACAGCAACAAACTGAGGAGATGCAGCTACCAATTGGAGAGGTACAGCAATCTGTAGCCAAGTTGCAGCAACAAACAAGACTACTGCAGCAAACAGGAAATGGAATGCAGCAACAAACACCAGTGTTTCGGCAACAAAGGGGTAAAGCACAGCTGCACGGTGGGGAACTAATGCAACCAACAGATGAAACATTCATAGAGACAGTCCATCAAAGAGATGAAATACAACTTCCAACGGAAAATGCTTCTCTACTCACACCAGTTACAGAATTATATGAATGTCAAAAATGCAACGAAATGTTTGTCAATAAGAACCAGTATGATGATCACATGACTCGACACGTAGATCACATGACTCTACACGTAGATGTCCGACCGTTTCAATGTAGTTATTGTTCGATGTCGTTTCGACAACGGAGTACTCTAAGGGGTCATTTGTTGATTCACACTGGAGAAGAACCGTTTCAGTGTCATTACTGCAATAAGAAATTTAGACACAAGAATAATTTGACGCGTCATATACGAATTCATACAGGTGAGAGACCGTACCAGTGTAAGGTATGCGGCAAACGTTTCAACCAATCAAATGTCCTGCACATACACGAGAAGAGACACCACAAAGAGAGAGAGGGTGGGATGATACGAAGAAATGCAGAGATAAGACAACTCAAAGAGGGACATTTTACGAAGGTGACGGAAGATGCACAAATGAGACAGGGAGGAGAGGGAGAAAGTGAGACGATACATGAAAATGCAGAGATGAAACACCACAGACTTGGAGAGCTGGGAATGGTAACAGGAAATACAGAGATGGGACACCAAACTGATGGAGAACTTGGAATGATAACGGAAAATGCCGAGATAAGACACCACAAACAGGGAACTGTTATGGAAAACACAAAGATGGGACTACAAAGAGTGGGAGATCTTGACATGATACCGGAAAAGACACAATCTAGGAATCAAGGAAGATTGGTAGGAATACAACATAGTGAAGTGCAAGTGATACCAAGAGATATGAAATGTACTAAAATCAGTGAAAGACAAGATACATTTGAAGGCATGCAACACTTTGAAAGCATAGGTACATCAATGAAAACTCGCAATAAAGGACACTTTGAAGAGATACCACAGTATGAGGTGCAAGACATTCAACAGAATTCAGCTAATGTCGAGAATAGCGAGATAAGTGGACAAATAGTACACCAGGAGCAAGAGACAAGAGTGAGGCTAGCATACAGCAGTGAAACTCAGAACACAGAAATGGACCATGCCGAGAATAACGAGATGAGTGGACAAATAGAACACACGGACCAAGAAACTAGAGTGAGGCTAGCATACAGCGGTGAAACTCGGACCACAGAAATGGACCATGCCGAGAATAACGAGATGAGTGGACAAATAGAACACACGGACCAAGAAACTAGAGTGAGGCTAGCATACAGCGGTGAAACTCGGACCACAGAAATGGACCAATCTTTGGTTCTGAATACGTCTGAAATTAATAACACAGATGAGGATGTAATTTATGTACACAGAAACATAGATGTAACGAGTCAACAATATCAACAACGATTTGTTTATAATATAGATCAGACAACAAATTCAAAACAAAAGACACTGAAGAGATATTCATGTAATCTTTGTCCAAAGCGATTCAATTCAAAATCCTGTCTGACGTATCACTCAAGAGTGCATTCTGGGGAGAAGCCGTATAAATGTACGCAGTGTGAGGCAGCGTTTGCAACTCGAGGTAATCTGGTGCGTCATAAACGAGTTCACACGGGAGAGAAACCGTATACTTGTAATATCTGTCACAGAAGCTTCAACCAGTCTAGTATATTGAAACGACATCAAAGGGTTCACTCACAGTAGCCAATGACATCAAAGGATTCACTCACAGCAGCCAATGACATCAAAGGATTCACTCACAGTAGCCAATGACATCAAAGGGTTCACTCACAGTAGCCAATGACATCAAAGGATTCACTCACAGTAACCAATGACATCAAAGGATTCACTCACAGTAACCAATGACATCAAAGGGTTCACTCACAGCAGCCAATGACATCAAAGGGTTCACTCACAGCAGCCAATGACATCAAAGGGTTCACTCACAGCAGCCAATGACATCAAAGGATTCACTCACAGTAGCCAATGGCATCAAAGGGTTCACTCACAGCAGCCAATGACATCAAAGGATTCACTCACAGTAGCCAATGACATCAAAGGATTCACTCACAGTAGTCAATGACATCAAAGGGCTCACTCACAGTAGCCAATGACATCAAAGGATTCACTCACAGTAGCCAACGACATCAAAGGATTCACTCACAGTAGCCAATGACATCAAAGGATTCACTCACAGAAGCCAATGACATCAAAGGATTCACTCACAGTAGCCAATGACATCAAAGGGTTCACTCACAGTAGTTAGCTGAAGTGTTGACAGTTTTCTGTGATGGTTTACAGATATCACTTCTGTTACAGCTCCACTATCTCAGCTATGCCCTCTCAACATCCACTTCGACATTTAAATTTAAATTAAAAAATTATGTAAATTCTTACTGGGCTTTAAATCTACTTCAGTGGAGTCACCATGTGATGTGAACCAATGAGGAGAATGGAACAGTGTGATGTAATATGCATCACTAGACATTATCAGCCAATCACAAAGAGAAGATTTTATGACAGACTTACACATATCTAGGTTCAATTGTGCCACTGTTCAGGGCTCGAAATTAACAGTAGTCCCATGTCCACAGACTACCAATTCTTGTCATGGGGCTACCATAGTCCCATACCCACAGACTACCAATTCTTGTCATGGGGCTACCATAGTCCTATGCCCACAGACTACCAATTCTTGTCATGGGGCTACCATAGTCCTATGCCCACAGACTACCAATTCTTGTCATGGGGCTACCATAGTCCCATGTCCACAGACTACCAATTCTTGTCATGGGGCTACCATAATTTGCAGCTGGTAGCCCACTCAGGCTATCACTGATTATGTGATGACGATGGAACACTTATGGACATGAAAGTATTTTGATAACACACATATTTCCAATAGAGGAAATTTGTTTTCAATTCAGGAATATGGGACTACAGGTCACAATCCTTGGGCTACCACATTCTGAAACTGTTAGCCCACTAGGACTATGAAAGAAAACAAGTTAATTTTTAGTCTGCTGTTATGTTAAGTAATCTATTTTTAGGTTTGAATGCAAAATTGTTGAAGCAAACATTGAAGTACATGTGAACAGTGATCTGAGTTGCTATTCTTTTTAAAATGCAGTAAAAACCAGCTTCTACTGAAATGACTACACTTGGACTTGATGAATTTAATGATTTCATTTGTTTACTTTCAACTGATAATCAAAATATCAACTTAACTACTTCTACATCCCCACTGTACCTAGATAATTATTTAGTTTGTATTTGAGTTGTCTTATGTACCAACTATTGTGTCCAATGAGTAAAACACCATCACAATGTTATTTCTCTTGTATAAGTCTGTGGCCCAGTTTTACTCCTTGATAAGTGTCCCTGACAAGATTACAATAAAAAGTCACTTTTCACAAATAATTGGCACATTGATATTATCCATTTTTCAATTTTTTTTTACTTTTGTTGGAAAACATACCAAATATGCCAATGAATGTGGTTTCATCACAGTATGATTTGGCAATAAATATTTGAAACAAAAGCTATGTTACTTGTGGTTACATTAACATAAATTAATTTTGAGTTACTGTAATTGTGTGTGTGTGTATGTATGTTTGTATGTATGTATGTATGTATGTATGTATGTATGTATGTATGTATGTATGTATGTTGTGGATGTTGTGGATGTGTATGTATGTATGTATGTACGTACGTATGGATGGATGGATGGATGTATGTATGTATGTATGTATGTATGTATGTATGTATGTATGTTGTGGATGTGTATATGTGTATGTATGTATGTATGTATGTATGTATGTATGACAGTATGTATGTATGTATGTGTGTACCAGCATGCAGCATAGTACGAGCGGCGACTGCAGTACAGCGCCCTCTATCAAATGTGCCCTTTACCCAGAAAACCTTGCAATCAAATCAGCTGTGTAATGTAATATATCGTGGAACACAACAAACAGGGCGATCAGAGCTTTGTAAGTCAAAGTGAAATTTTAAGGTTGATTTCGACAATTATTGGAGGTAAATTTGTGGAATGATGAGTAGTCCACTCGATATAAGTCTTGCGATCCGGAGAACGGTGAAGTTAAAACTTCCAGACAGCGAACGTTCCAAATCTGACGGCGACAGCGCCTCATCAACTGCTGAATCAAATCTTAGTTCGCAAGGTGAGTGCAGAGTGTGTGATGCTGAAGTGATTACCACAATAAACAATAAAGTCAAATTATGATTACTACTTTCTTAATCTCTTTAATTGCATCTAGGATTTTTACACTTTCACTAATTTGTCTAGACTGTTTTGACGAGGGTCGCAACAAAAGCAATCAAACATTTGCAGCCATGAGTTCATTACAGTACTACATACATCGTAGATGCAGTATATTGTTGCGGTTTCGCTACCTACTTCGCTCTCGGTCCTCCGCTAGAACCATTTTTCTTTGCAAACCCCGTAACAAAATAAACAGTAAAACGAACAATGTTTAGTCACACAAAATAAAATATAAAAAAAAGTATTGTAAATAAAAACAAAACTACTACTATTGCAGCTATAAATTCACACGACCAATGATGGAATGAAACTTGAAAGTAACATCCATATTAATCTATTTCCAATACGGTATCATTACGATTTACCACCACCACAGAAACCACGTTGGCATCCAGACTACGTCCATATTCATGATATTGACCAATCGTAAATACAGTTTTTATCACAGGCACTTGAATCAATCTGTTAGTATTTTTTATAAATCTTTGGTAGAGTTAATACAATGTATTGTTGCAAATGTTGGAATGATAATTGTGAATATGAGTGGCGATATAGCTTCAACCATTTGAACTTTCAAAGCATACCAGATTCCCTATACCTCTCTCTCTCACAGTGTTTTCTTTCTAACTATATTCATATTCAGATTCAGATTGTTGTTATATTCATATTCAGATTGTTGTTATATATGGAATGAAGCTAAACGGACAGACAAAATGACAGACCTCGGCGACTGTTTTGTGAAAACAACGTTGGAAATGGTGAACCGTCTAAGAAGTGATAGACTCACAAACAAAGGTATGTTTTTGATTGTAATGGTAGTCCCAGCCTCGTACAACACACAGATGACATCTTAAATTTGAATCCTCCAAATAATTGCTAAACCATTGAGCATGCTATCAAGGTAAAAAGCATCAATGAATATTAATGAGAGATGTTTTACACTGAAGGTATATGCACTCAGGACTCATGGAAATTCACTGTGTAACTTGACTCCCATGATGCAATAGCCCATAGCAAAGATACCCCATAAAGGCACAATATTAACTTGATGCTTTTCGGAAATTGTGAGTAATTGTAGATGATGTAAAATCATGAAATAACTCTCCAGAACAAATAGTTTATGAAAATATCTTGATTTCCTGGAGTGATATTCCCCTTACATCGTAATGGCTCCATAATTAGTAGTCAAAAGTTAGAGACTCTGACCTCTGACCTCTGACAAACATTTTGTGTATTTAATTCTCTTGATAAGGCAAAAAAAAAAGAATTGTTTCTGGTCAGCATGCACATCACTTAAATACCCTTGCGTCAGTCTTTTTTTGTGTTTGTCCAACCCATGCAGTCTACAGATCCGGGGGGAAACACAAAAATAACCCTCCCTACTTCAGTGAAGACAACTGCAGAGTCAATCATGAACAAGCAAATGACATCTACCCCATGTACACCTTGCTCTAAAGTATTAAATGAAAAGAACAGTAACTGCCATAAATAGTAGATTGAGTGACAGGTTTGTTGAAAATTTGAAAAACAAAACAATTGTGTCGTCACACCATTTTAGACAAACTGTCCTGACCAGAAACGATTTTTTTTTTGCTTAACCAGTATTTTTTTTTATATTTGCAGAGAAAACAGCAATTATTAATTTCCTGTGTGGTAGTGGGGCTTTAGAAATGGAAGTGTCAACAACATTCCTACCACAATGTGAAGAGATGGAAGAAGTCACAACCAAAGAAGACCCCTTAACTTCATTGATAACACATTCAACACAGAGTGACCACCTAACTTTTCAAGCAGTATCCAGATCTGAAATATTGCCAAAACCACTGACTTCCCATACAGCACCTAATTCTGTTACAGCTCAAAATGATTTATACCTACATCAGACGTCTTCCCTGAAGATAGCAAGGGCACCTATATCTTCCAAACTGTTAAACCCGTTAACATCAAGAACCCCATCGAGCTCTGTAATGTCATCAAATGGTGTTAACTCACGTACTTCACATACCATGCGTGCTTCTGAAACATCACCAACCTTCTCAGCTTCCCAAGCAACTTGCAATTTTGCAACAAGACCACGCAATGCAGGCCCCTTAGCTTCTCAGAAGACATCAAGAGCAGGAACATCACCAGACAATGTGAACCCCTTAACTTCTCAGAAGATACCCATGCTAGCAACATCGCAAAATAGTTTACACCCCTCAGCTTCTCGATTTATATCTGTATCATCGCCAAACAATTTAGACCCCTCAACTTCTCGAGTTATATCTAACAACTTAGACTCCCTAACTCCTCGATTTATCACCAAGGCTGGAACATTGCCAAATAATTTAGACCCCTCAACTCAACGAAATAAGTCTAACTCTGCCACATCGCCAAATAGTGTAGAACTCTCTTCACCCCACCCAACTGGAATGGAAACATCCCAAAACCTTTTAGGTTCACGACCGGGATCCAATTCTGCAACAAGGAATATAGAGCTATTAAGTTCTCCTGAAATATCACCAAATCGTAGCAGTGGTAATCAAGTAGAAAGAGATAGCAGTGATGCCGCAGACCGACCAGAAGAAGGAGTTAGTCGATATGAAACACAGCAAGATGGAGATCATGAGATAATTGTCAAAGTTGAACTGAATGAAGATAAAAGTACATGTATGGAAAGTTGTGAACAACGAAGGAAAGACGAATCTTCTCGAAATGAACACAAAGCGTACAATGTTAATCCATTCACAATGAACACAATATCTAAGCTGTTTCCAAGTGAAAATACCGAACATACCGAAAAACAACAAGAAATACATAGAAAACAAGTAAGAAGTGATGATGAAATGTGTGTGTATACAGCAAACAGCAGTGGGATGCAAAGAAATCTGATATCGACTCAAAGTGAAGATGTGCAATTCCCGGAAAACAGCCGGAAAAGACAGCGGAAGACACAGCCCTCTAAGATTGAAAAACATGCCTACATTAGAAACAGTTGTGATATGGAGGAAGATTCACCACCTCCCAGTAATTCCGGATTAAATTCCGGATTAAATTCCGGATTAGACGTGCACTCACTTAGCCAACAAAGTATATATGGACAATCAGAAAACACTAAAGAATCACCAAACAATGACGTTACATTCGTCGAAAGTGTATGTGTTCCTCAAAGCACGGCATTCAGAGACAGCCATCATTCAAATCTTGACGTTGATGAAACAGTGAACGCTATTGGCTTTCCCAACACAGCCTCTTTTGTCTTGCCAGCTAATCCACCAATAGGAATTCAAGGCATAAATAAATTCCATTTGTCTGCTTCAGAGAAAAGAACACATTCTGATTGCCAACACTTAGCGGGAACTTCTCCACAGGACAGTATTTTAGTCACCCCAGAAGGTGGTGCAGTCGCTATAGAGGGCGCACTTCACATAGAGGGCGCTGTTGTAAACACAGATGGCATGGCTGTCGCTTCAGGAAGTGATTGCAATCAAGGCAATTTGAAACCTTATCAGTGTAAATATTGCGACAAATCATTTAAGTGTAGCGATCATCTTAGATCGCATACACGTATACACACCGGAGAGAAACCGTTTTCCTGTCCGTTTTGTCCGTCAAGATTCAGAACGACGAGTAACATTAACACGCACATGAGAATCCACACTGGAGAACGTCCACACTTGTGTGGATTGTGTGGAAGAGGATTTAAACGTAGTACCGAGTTAACGCGGCACATGTTTACGCACTCCCAACAAATGTAAATCTTGTACCGTGTTTATTCACCACATGTTTACGCACTCCCAACAAATGCAAATTATGTACTAAATTAACACGGCACACATTTACGCACTCTAAACAAATGTAAATTTTGTACTAAGTTAACACGTCACATGTTTACGCACTCCCAACAAATGTAAATTTTGTACCAAGTTAACGCGTCACACATTTACGCATTCTAAACAAATGTAAATTTTGTATCAAGTTAACGCGTCACATGTTTACGCACTCCCAACAAATGTCAATTTTGTACCGAGATAACGTGTCACATGTTTACGCACTCCAAACAAATGTAAATTTTGTACCAAGGTAACGCGTCACATGTTTACGCTCTCCAAACAAATGTAAATTCTGTAGTACATTTAGTCATAGCATGTTTACACGCTTCAGTGTTGTACCGAAGTAACTCACACTATGTGTTCATATTTATTTTCAACAAATGTATGTGTAGTACCAAGTTCAAGGGGCATAAGCTGAGTTTATGTGTATAGGCGTAGTTTTTACTGTATATATAGTTTCAAAAAGTACCCGGTACTCACATTATTATACCCACTGAAGTCCATTTAACCAACACTTCATGCAATTGGGAATTTGCAAACCCGCCATGTTGAATGTTGCATCATGGGAAATGTGCTAATAACCAACACTTGCAATTGGGAACTTGCAAACCCGCCATGTTGAATGTTGCATCATGGGAAATGTGATAATAAATGCTTGCAATTGGGGTGCATTTATTAACAAAATGATACATTATTGTTTTAAACTATTTTTAACTATAAATCGGATCCACATCAGATCTCTCTCATTTTAAACTGTATAGAAACATTTGATTGTGAGTATTCTCACTCTCAAAAGCCAATTTGATGCTTCAGTATTTCAAGATGTGGTTGCTAGGCAACCAGTTATTGATGTGACATACCCTCATCTTTAAATGGTCCAAGAATGCATACAGAAAATGCCCAAAGCATTATATAGAAACTGAGACCCACAATCAGTTCTTGTAACCAACCAAAGTTTGGCATTCCCCTATCCCATAATATGCGGTCACTCCCTAGAAAACATACTATTTATCCCTGTCACCATGACAACAAACAACCAATGCATCTTATACAGCTGTGATCTCCATACTGGTTCACCAATACATTGGTTGCTATCAGCTAATTACAGTTTACCATGATAATGCTAGTAGTAAGATGTTAGTCACATTTTGCGATAATCTTCACCATGTTTTTTAGACTTCGTTAGTAGTAATGTCATGTTGAACATGAAACAAAAGTCCAAGAACATTTGATGTCACATTAGTTATGTACTTGCCTGTAGCATGCAGTGGAACATGAAACAGAAGTCCAAGAACATTTGATGCCACATAAGTTATGTACTTGCCTGTAGCATGCAGTGGAACAGGAAACAGAAGTCCAAGAACATTTGATGTCACATAAGTTATGACAAAATTTTCATTTTGATAGGTTATAGAACCATAAATATCCAATAGAACATAAACGACATTATTCTTAATTATTTGTAGCCTAGATGTAGACGGTGTATGTATTTATGATGCCAGGAGCTCTAGGAATTAAACATTTTATACATCAACCAACTCAATAACATTGGTGTGTGTAATTTACATGTACATGTGACTGTGACTATCATTGTGATGGCTTGCTACAGTGTGTGTGTGTCTGTATGTCTGTATGTATGTATGTATGTATGTATGTATGTATGTATGTATGTATGTATGTATGTATGTATGTGTGTATGTATGTATGTATGTATGTATGTATGTATGTGTGTATGTATGTATGTATGTATGTATGTGTGTATGTATGTATGTATGTATGTATGTATGTGTGTATGTATGTATGTATGTATGTATGTATGTATGTATGTATGTATGTGTGTATGTGTGTATGTATGTATCATGTCTGTATGTATGTATGTATGTATGTATGTATGTATGTATGTATGTATGTATGTATGTATGTATGTATGTATGTATGTATGTATGTATGTATGTATGTATGTATGTATCATGTATGTATGCGTGCGTGTGTGTGTAGTGTATGTACCAGTATTTGTGTGTGTGTGTGTGTTTGCATCACAACAAAGTTGAGAATTGACTAAAAAACACAAACAATCTTAAGTTTTTTAATCTGATTTTTCATAAAGTGATTAATTAAATCGTCACGATCAACGTTTTTTATTCAAAATGTCTGCTACAAGTTGTAATGTAAACAGAAAGAAGCAAACTGGCTGTCTGGCTGTGGTGTAGTTATATTGGTGTAGCGCCCTCAAGCGAGTTCTTAGTTTTACCCAGAATACTTCAGTAATCAGCTGTTTCATTGTTGATGTTGGTATTTCCATGTTACCATTTGTAAGTTTTATGATAGTTTGAGTGTGAAACACAAAACTAAAGTCAAAATGAGTTCAAATACTTCGCTAGATATCAGTTTATCGCTACTTAGAAACGTAGAGATAAAACTATCACAGATGGACGTGAGAACATCGCGAGAACAACAAAGTGATGATCGCAGACGATCAACTCAACAACTTGGAAGTCTCAGCCCACAAGGTAAATACTAGTATAATATATTGTAACTATTTTCTCTTCCTCAGTCGATTCATCCATAGTACCTCAGTTTCGAGTTACATACACAGTCACATGTGAGCTGAGGATCATTTCTGTAGCATTAATTATATATCCGAAATTTTGCATCAATAAATTGTTTATTCGAAGAGATCATATTTCCTAGAGGAATTACTAAAAAGTTACAAAACTCAGATGAAATAAGACAAGTACAATGAAATAAAACCAAAATATACAGAAAATTATTAGTAAAGATAAAAAAAAATGAAATATGATAATAAATGAAATATAATTATAAGCATTGCTGTCTGAAGAATATAAAATGTATTTATTTATGCGATATTAATTATAATAATTAATATCACTGGATATGTTTTAGTCCTGCTTGCATACAGAGAGTAATCCAGGACTCGATTCTGACAATTGTCCTGCCTATAATATAGACTCGTGCACTGTCTGTAAGCAGGACTCGATATGATTTAGTCTTTTCAATTGGTGTTTGTCTGTGTTGGGAGTTATGGATTTAAAGGCCTATGTTTCAGTCCCAGTCAATGATGTGTTCTCTATATTAAACTGTAGAGACACCAGATAAAGAGCATCCTGGATAATTCACAAAACTTTGATTTTCAAAAATGTTCACAGATTGTGTTTATGTCTGGGAGGAAGCAAGAAGAACTGATAAGATGACTCATCTTGGAGAATGTTTTGTGAAAACTTCTCAAGAATTGTTCAACCGTCTCAGGAATAATACTCTCACAAACAAAGGTATGTTTAACTTGTATGTCTTTGTAATGTTTCAAAATTGAAGTGTTGTTTCCTATTGTGGGTTTCATATAGTTCTGTGTAGTATATTTGTCTTCGTCCCAACAAGAAAATTCAGTCAGGCTTATTTCTGTCTCCAGTGACTTGATGAAATAGCATTTCGGTAACTTTAATACTCAATTTGGAAATCTAGGTAAAGAAATTCTACTGCACTTGAAATGTGTTCAGTAACCTTAGTCAAGACACTAGTCTCTTTTACCCAGACTCTTGTCTCTGGGGCGCTGCCTACGAGACCTCCTCGTTTGGGGAAGTCTTGTAGGCAGAGTCCCCAGAGACGAGAGTCTGGGCAACCGAGACTACCAATACACATGTTGTCTTCGACACAACTCACTTCCCTGCATCATTACCAGACCCTCTAACTCACCGGAAATCTGATACATTTTTCTTCTCTTCTTTATTTCAGAAAAGACTATGATTGTTAATTTTATGTGTGAAAGTGGTGCTCTACATATGAATGTAACAACATCATTGATATCAAAAAATAAATCTAGTCAATCAGCTGAGAAATCGTCAACCAATACACAGGCTGTCTTTGACACATCTCACTTCCCTACATCACTACCAGACCCTCTAACTCACCGGAAATCTGACCGCATTGATAATAACACATCTCACTTCCGTACATCATTACCAGACCCTCTAACTCACCGGAAATCTGACACATCATCTTTGGAAAATTTACCACTTCGTTCAACTCATAGAGAAATAGACAATATGAATGACTTTGCTAATCAGTCAAGAGGAGACAATACCAGAGATGAAACAAGACAGGTGAAAGATTGTGAAACTGTCGTCAAAGTGGAGAATGTTGAAGAACATGGGATATACGTGGCAAGAAGTTGTATGATGCAAAGAAAAACACAGATGCACAGCAGTCCTGATGTTTATCATGTAAATCCTCAGAGTTTCACAAAAGAATCAAGTGATGCTTCACCGAGAGTTTGTCCCGATGAAGTCAGGGGTATTGAGCGTGTATACATACCACAGAATGTCATTTCTGACATGAATTGCCATTCTCAGTTCACCACACAGGATAATCAAACAAGTGTGGTGTTTCCAAACAGATCAACCGACACCATGGCAACCAGTTTATCATCTTTGGTCAATCCATCTGATGTTGGAGATGGTTGCTATACCAACAAAGAGCTTGTAGTAACTACTGTTGACAACGAATTATATACTAATGTTGACGGTGTTACTATCCATTCTGTACAGCAGGACATTAGGCCATACAAGTGTAAATACTGTGGGATGGGTTTCAAACGCAATTATCATCTCAATTCCCATTTGACGATCCATACAGGTGAACGACCATTTACATGCAAATTTTGTCCGAACAGTTTCAGGACTAAATATATCCTGGAGGCACATCATTTGACGCATACACAAGAAAGACCGTACCAGTGTCGACAATGCAACGCAAGATTCAAACGAAAAACAGCGTTAAATCGGCATAAACTGATTCATAATGATGTTAAACCGTTTCAGTGCGGGCAGTGTGGTAAAACGTTTACACAAAAAACATCATGTCAAATTCACATGAGAAAACATACAGGAGAAAAACCATATCAATGTTTAGAATGTAATCTTTGTTTCAGCACAAGACCAGCTCTTGTCTCACACATTGCTAAAAAACATACGACAGAAATTTCACTAGCTACCTCAGAAGTATTCCTCTCGAAAAATAATGATGGAGTCTTCTGAAATTAGCATAACAAAAGGATATTTGCCAAGGTAATAATCCACCAAATATCATGGCAATTGGTCCAGTGGTTTTTGACTTTAAGTTGTTTACATACACACAGACAGACAGATACAACACCATGCCTTTAGCACTACTGAACCTTATCAGTTCACTTGTGCTAACAATCGGCCCAGCAGTTTTT
Source organism: Glandiceps talaboti (assembly GCF_964340395.1). Lineage (NCBI taxonomy): Eukaryota > Metazoa > Hemichordata > Enteropneusta > Spengelidae > Glandiceps > Glandiceps talaboti. The sequence goes on from NC_135567.1 coordinate 20,447,576, forward strand.
GACTTAAACTTTAAGTCATTCACACACACACACACACACACACACACACACACACACACACACACACAGAGACGGACAGACAACGCACCATGCATAGTTCAGTTGTGCTAAAAAGTAAAAGGAAACATAGCAGTCATTATGTGTGTGATTATACATCACATGTCACCAATCCCGCATTGTGATTGGTCGAGAGCCCTGCAGATATGTGTGATTATACGTCACCTGTCACCAATCTCGCATTGTGATTGGTCGAGAGCCCTGCAGATATGTGTGATTATACGTCACCTGTCACCAATCTCATATTCTGATTGATTATCAGTACATATAAAATAATTCATTTAGTGTCAATTTTAGTAAAGCAAAGCTCCAAGGACTATGAGAGAGTCTAAGATTGAATAGTCAAATAACGGTAGATACAATCAATGCCCACCTCATCAATCTACTGTTAACAACTTTGGCTCTCTGTAGATAGATGAGTGGCTGATGATCAGTTTCCAATACAAACGTTTTGCCATGTAAACAATTCTTTTTTTTTCTTTTTTTTTCTTTTTTTGGCATTATCTCTTTAACTCTTTCCCAAACAATACTTAGATTCTTCTTAGGTTTAAATAAATTATTATCTCCTTTTAAATTTGGTATATTTCCCAGACAGCTGTAGACTGATTCTTCCTATTATATAGGCCTGTTCTAAGCCAGATTTGCTACTTCTTGTATCTCTGTTTTACGGAGGATGCAGCGTTGCTGAAAATGGCTTTTCAAGGTCACTAAAGGATTGGCTGCGCTGATTCTTGAAACATATTACACTAACACTTGGAACATACATGCACTTCAAAGACTTCTGTATCTATTATTCAAAACTTCTGTTTTGCCTACATGAGGGATTTCAAGTTTGTAATCAGTCAAATATGTACTAAGACTTTACTCAGCTATTCCTAACTACAAACAGGAAATTGACGATATAGCACTCTCGCTCGCTCGTCACTTCATAGTACTGTTTCTTAAGAGCTTTGGTATTCTGTAGAAGTGTAAATCAGGGATGTTTTTCGTATTGTTCAGACATCAAGGAAAGTAGCAGTGCTCTATGATTAACCAAGTAACCTGTACCATGTATACCCCCAAGGTACACATAGACAGGAAGTACAGTACCACCATGTGTCAAATTTTAGAAAGGCCTATCCAGAGCATATACATCATTCTCACAAACCAGAGTTATTATTTCTACCACTACACTTCCCAGTAGGGACCAGCTCGTTAAGAACGGTACCGTAAAACGGTCATGGTTTGCGATAATGATGTACGTTTTCACTGACGCAACTGTGCCGCAAAGTGTCGTAAGTGTCATTATCATTGTAAAGAGGGCTTTTGTGTTTACGACAATGTAGCAACCATCATTTTTAGTTCTTCTGGAACCTCATAACCCAATATTTTGTAATCCAGTTGATAGTAAAGAGTCAAATTTTTCACTAGTTCTGGTGACAGTGTTTTGAATTCTTCTATGAAGCGATTCCTGCCTGTACTATTATGTATAGGAGGGAATTTGACCACGTCTTCAATGCCAAGAAGCTTTAGAACGTAGGGGCCATCAGTTGCTAGCGTTTCATAATGTCCAATGAAATCGTAGTCAATTAAACATATATTAGTCACCATGTATTGAGGATACCAGTGATGGTTAAACCCGTCAATTTGTCTAGATACTCCGTACTCCACAACAAACTCAGCAAACTCAGCAAAAGTCAGATTAAGTCGTCTGCCATTTTGCAAATCATTAACAGACACACCTGGCCGATATTTGAGCAAAAAAGATCTGTAACTTCTCTCGTATTTTTTTGCAACGCCTGATTCTTTGTAAAATTTGTTATAATAACATGATACTAATCTCTCCAGAGGTTCACGATAAAACACAATTTTGGTATCAGTTCTAAGTTTTTCATTTCCAACTTTCTCCTTAAGTTTGACTAGTCGTGAGTATTGCCTCAGCGATGGTTCCTTTGAATTCCTAAATATCGCTTTCCACATGGTTGTTCCAACTTTAGGCGTAAGACCCATTAAAAAGTGATAATTCTTCCACTGTAGGAGATGATATGTTTTTTGATAATAATTCACTCTTCCTGATGTCAATGACTCTTGAGCACAGACGGTTTTTGAAATATTAAGTCGCTCTCGGTTTACCTCGTCAGGATTGTATTTGTAGAGGTCACGTTCAATATCACCAATAGTCTGAAAGTTAATAACATTTATTGTTACAAAAAATATATGGTTTTGTTTGACAAATTTTCTTTAAAATTCATTTAAAAGACATATTTTTCAAATTTATGGCAAAATTATACTGACCAATAGTTTTTCAAATTTATGGCAAAATTATAGTCCATAATGAATCTATGACTTCATTTGAGTCTTCCACTGAGAATGATAAATTAGTCCCTAGTGGACTATATCCATGGTCCTCACTAGAACCATACTATCATTTATTAGTCAGGATCATTGACTAAATTAGTCCCTAGTGGACTATATCCATGGTTCTCACCGGAAACATACTATCATTTATTAGTCAGGATCATGGACTAGATTAGTCCCTAGTGGACTATATCCATGGTCCTCACCGGAAACATACTATCATTTATTAGTCAGGATCATGGACTAGATTAGTCCCTAGTGGACTATATCCATGGTTCTCACTAGAAACATACTATCATTTATTAGTCAGGATCATGGACTAGATTAGTCCCTAGT
>NC_135567.1:20455305-20492805 GCF_964340395.1 Glandiceps talaboti
CATGTTGTCTTCTCCCCCCCCCCTCCCCTCATTTAAAATGTAGTTGATAGAATATACAAGAACAACACATGAACACATTCTGGTCTGGATTCCATCTCTTTATTGACATTACAGTACAATAGGGAACTTGCTATCCAGACTGAGCATGCTCAGGTGCAAAGGACTATGGGATTATCTGTGGTTATCGTAATACCTAAGCTGGACCTACCGATAAAATAAACCTCCCACAATGGTCAGGGTGACTATGAATTGATTATTTGTGGTTGCTAACAATATAACAGTATTGTTTATAATACTAATTGATTAGTATTTATTATCACATTTACCATGATGCAACATTCAACATGGTGGGTTTGCAAGTTCCATCTCTTCTATACAATATCGTTACGATTTACACCTCCACTCACAGTCTAGTTCCTATACAGTATCTTTACGATTTATACCTTCACTCAGTCTAGTTCCTATACAGTATCGTTACAATTTACACCTCCACCCACAGTCTAGTGTCTATACGGTATCATAACGATTTACACCTCCACTCAGTCTATTTCCTATACAGTATCATTACGATTTATACCTCCACTCAGTCTATTTCCTATACAGTATCATTACGATTTATACCTCCACTCAGTCTAGTTCCTATACAGTATCGTTACCATTTATACCTCCACTCACAGTCTAGTTCCTATACAGAATCGTCACAATTTACACTTCCACCCACTTAGTTAGAAACCACGTTGACATCCAGACTACAATGTAGTACACATGCAACAAGAGCAACACATGAAGACATTCCGATGTGTATTCTATTTCTTTATTGACAATACATGTACAACTGTATAGGATAGAATATTGTTATACACACATACATTTACATAAAACAAATTGACACATAGATATCCAAAAATATAACATTTACATCATGAGAAATACCAACTATCCAAGTCATGTATGTATAACTAGACTATCGACCGTCATCCGTGCCTTTTTGCTACGTTTTATCTAAAACTAAAGTCGTCACCTCACTCCAATCCGGAGCAATTCTATAACCGCATACTGATTAGCAACAGCGAGTGCCAGAGGCACAAGCCCACATTAGTATTCAGTGCTATGGAGCGAGGTGACCACTTTCTTTTAGATGAAAGGTAGCAAAAAAGGCACAAAGGGCTGTCGACAGTCTAGTATGTAACCTACAAGATTTCTCAATGTCATCAAAATGGGACAATCTTTTACAACTGTGGACAAGTGTGTGACTCCCCATGTGTTACTAGTCAGATTAAATTGATTGTATTTCAGTTAATACATGAAAAGTGGCATTCTTACCATAAAAACATATATAAGGCAGTTCAGTCCGCACCCAGCTGGGTCATGATTGTTACACTGTAATCCAATCTGTGTCAACTAGCTTTTTTCAAAATTTGACAGTGGAAGATTTTCACAATAGACACACATGATTGAATACTTTATTCCTGATCCCATGAATATTAGACTCACTTTTAGTACACTTGTCTTGTTGAATAGCCAAGAGTTTACACCAACTTAGTGGACCAATTAGTGTAGCTGGGACTTCAAAAAATCTCCTTATTCCACCTTCATGCTGTATTTCAATGATTACAAGACTAATTATTCACTGTAAGTTCAGAGCTGGTTGAGGGCCACCTTGGCGTGGAACTACTTTTAAAAGGAAGTGGTGTCCTGCTGTTTTGAAAACATTGTGTCAAGTTTTATGAATGAAATATATCTATACAATCAATTTAGTCCAAGTAGTTAATAATAATAATAATAATGATAATAATAATAATATTTATTTATTTCTTAAAAAGTTAACGCTTTCCATATAAAAACATCTCAAAGCGCCTTACAATGCTATGACAAAAAGGCAATAAAAAAAGATATAAAACACAATGGAGGAATTAACATAAGCGATCCATTCACTTGCCAGTCTGCAGCTATATTATATTAAAATAATTAATAATAATTATAATGTATTATTAAGATCACCAGCTACTCATTAATTATTGTCATGGATTTTCATAGAGGAATCGTTGCATTGTTCATAGTACGCATTAAAGTTTAACAATAACTTCCAGGGGGATGGGGTACTGCATTTTATACCCCGGCCTGTGTCATCTTTAAAGTCTGGTGTATGAATATGGCTTGGTTGCTCTGTTTACAAATGTTACCTTAATATACATGTATGTATAACTAGACTGTTGACAGTTGTTTGTGCTTTCATTATTACTGTGGAGAGTAATATCAAATTAAATACATCAATAAATAAATATAACATACATGTACGTTTTAATTGTAAATAAAGGTTTTCCTACGGTTAAATGCCTCGTGTAAAAAGTTATTATAAATGTAGTATTTCAAAACTAGGATTTTATTAACAAAGTCAAACTGTCATGTAACTTCTTAATGTGAGACACAAGACTGTTTACTACTGTAACTGTGATTACAAACGATACATTATTCTAAGTCACTGTCATGTAACTTCTTGATGTGAGACACGAGACTTTATTTAGTACTATAACTGTGATTACAAATGATACATTATTCTAAGTCACTGTCATGTAACTTTGTGATGTGAGACATAAGACTTTGTTTACTACTATAACTGTGATTACAAATGATACATTATTCTAAGTCACTGTCATGTAACTTCTTAATGTGAGACACAAGACTTTATTTACTACTATAACTGTGATTACAAACGATACATTATTCTAAGTCACTGTCATGTAACTTCTTGATGTGAGACATAAGACTTTGTTTACTACTATAACTGTGATTACAAACGATACATTATTCTAAGTCACTGTTATGTAACTTCTTGACGTGAGACACAACACTTTATTTACTACTATAACTGCGATTACAAACGATACATTATTCTAAGTCACTGTCATGTAACTTCTTAATGTGAGACACAACACTTTATTTACTACTATAACTGTGATTACAAATGATACATTATTCTAAGTCACTGTCATGTAACTTCTTAATGTGAGACACAAGACTTTGTTTAGTACTATAACTGCGATTACAAACGATACACTGGTATGGCTTCTCACCAGTATGTTTTCTCATATGGATTTGACACGATGTCTTCTGAGCAAATGTTTTCCCACACATCTCACACTGGTGTGGTTTTATGTTATCATGTATCAGTTTATGTCGCGTTAACGTCTTTTTACGCTTAAATGCTTTACCGCAAACGTGACACTGATGCGGTCTTTCTTGCGAGTGCGTAATGAGATGTTCTTTCAGAATCTTCCTGGACTTACAACACGTTTGACAAATTTTACATATATGTATATATGGATGAGTAACTGTGTGAGTCCTGATGTGCTTAGTTTTAGCATGGTCTGATTCGAAACAAGCATCACAATACTCACATTGGAAGAGTCCGTCCTGTTCACCATATGAAATCATAGCGCACTCGGGATCAAAAATAGCGCCCTCGCTTGTTATACTTGTCATTTTGGTTTTATAGGAACTGTTACTCCCTATTATTTGTTTCCGCCGGGTTATTGTTTCAACATTTGGAGTTATAGTATTGGCAGAGGTCTTGGGATGCCGACCAGGAGTATGTGATTGTGAATTTTTATTTGAATCAATATAGTCTTGTGTTAGTGTGTCTGAAGGTAAACTAATACTTTCTATAAAAGTGACCTCTTCACCTCTGAACATGTTCACTGCTGATGACGAATCCTTTATTTGCGGACACACACAAGCCTCATCTATACGAGAACTTCTAACTGGCTCTATTTTTCCTTTAAGTGCGTTGCTTGCTGGTGTACATGTTTCATATTCCTCGACATTTTCCATCTTGATGACAAGTCCATGTTCATCATTCTGGATTATGTGCTGCACAGTTGTTGTGTTTTCAGGTCGATATGTTGAATTACCAATGCTGTCAGATTTCCGGTGAGTTAGACGGTCTGGTAATGATGTACGGAAGTGAGATGTGTTATTGTCAATGCTGTCAGATTTCCAATGAGTTAGAGGGTCTGGTAGTGATGTACGGAAGTGAGATGTGTTATTGTCAATGCTGTCAGATTTCCGATGAGTTAGAGGGTCTGGTAGTGATGTAGGGAAGTGAGATGTGTCAAAGACAGCCTGTGTATTGGTTGACGATTTCTCAGCTGATTGACTAGATTTATTTTTTGATATCAATGATGTTGTTACATTCATATGTAGAGCACCACTTTCACACATAAAATTAACAATCATCATTTTTTCTGCATACAAAAAGAAAAGAAAACAGAAACACCAGTCACTTTTTTAGAACTGCAAACAATGTTTCTCAACCACTATCCATTTATTGAGCTCTTGTGATTCATTAAATTTCAGAGCGAGTGTATGAAAATAGAAGAGATGACATAATGTTCAACAGAAACATATCTCTCTTGAAACAACTGCAAATATGAAGAATTCACGTAAGTTTTAGTGAAACAACTGCAAATACGAAAGAGTTCACGCAAGTTTTCAACTAGAACCTCTAGCCTTGTTCATTCAGATACATATTTATTATCAAGCTAGGGAGTTCAGGTTAGGTTACATAGGGATAGGAATAGGATTGACTCCCTAGCACTAGTCTAGTTCCTATACAGTTTTGTTACCACTACACTTCCACTCACAGTATAGTCAAAGTCGTTACTCCAGAAGTCCTGAGATGCATGAGATGCAATTTAAAATTCATCCACAGCCACCAACACAGTCATTAATATCATGTCTTTGTTAATCAATCACAAAATTCTAACCAATAACACAGTCCCTCATAAAGTTAGTATTATAAATATAAGGGCAGTTATGTAATGTCCAAATATATTTGTCAGCTCAGGATGCTACTTATACACTATTGGGGTTCACTGATTGGATGAACAACTTTTTGTGCTAATTGAGAGACTTTGACCAGACGTGGTTTAGTTAGAAACCATGTTGGCATCCACACTACCCTAGCACAAGCCTGATGTGTATCATCTCCAATGAAGTGTCTCTGTTACACATTTATGTTTAACCTAGGGAGTTAGAACGTGGGATAGATGGGGATAAGAATAGGTCTAGACTCCCTAACACAAGCATGGTTTGCATAAACTTCAGTGGTCACTGTTACACATGAACCTAGGGAGTTACAATTAGGGGATAGTAATGGGTGAGACTCCCTAACACACAACTTATTTTTTAAATTTTGAAACAGTTCATTTTTGCTTAAAATGTGTGAATTATCTAAGGTTAGATAGCATAGTCATGAACTTACCTTTGTTTGAGAGAGTATTATTTACAAGACGGCTGAACAATTCTTGAGAAGTTTTCACAAAACATTCTCCGAGATCAGTCATCTTATCAGTTCTTTTTGCCTCCTCCCAGACATAAACACAATCTGAAAGACAGGAAAACACATTTCTTTGACAGTTCTTTTCGATACATTCGATGCATGAAATATCGTGTAATATTTGCACTTAATAATTTTCATAACCAAATGAGAGTTCAAATATTGTTACCTTGTTGACTAAGCGATCCCAAACTCTGTTGTTGTTGTTGTTGTTGTTTCGTCATTGGTGGAACTTCATCCGTGGTATTTTCGGCAAGTTTTATCTCGACATTCCGAAGAAAAGACAATTTAAAACCGAGCGACGGAGTACAATGACTCATTTTTTATGTAGTCTCTGCTATCTGCAATCAGGTCCACAAAGAATATTTCTAAAAGTGCAAAAATTTCTCAAAAGTTGCGTCCCCGACACGAACGTACGTATTATTATGCTGAACAGCTGATTGGAAAAGCATTGTGGGTAAGTACTGTAGTGAGGGCGCTAGATAAGTTGGTCTCTGAGGGTACGGGTATAGTAGCGAAGGCCTCGAAGGTGCGTGCAGGATAGGAGCGCAGTGCGCAGAGAAGTTCAGAAAATACACTTATAACTCTAAAAGGGCTACGTCACAGTTTTAACTGTTCTTTGATATAGTTCTGCTTGCAGACGGAGAAAGTTGGGACTCGATTCTAACGAAATATGTATCTTTCCTTTCTGTTTTAGGCAGATATGTGGTTTTAGGGACATATCGAGACATGTTCTCCACCTGCGGCAAGCAAGCAGAGCTGAGTAGTGTCCTCGATAGCTCCTTGAACTATGTAACCGATGACATGATGATCTGAGATCAGTACAGTTCGAAGGATCTGCTACAACCATTGTCGTTAGTCAGGTCACATTTTCCGCTATTAATAAAACCAAGGTTTGAATCCCAGGTTCTCGCATTAATGTTATCTTACCAGTGGAATTTTACAATTTAGTTCTGTACCAAGATTTTCTGTAATTTTAATCTTTCTTACGCTACGCACACTACCACAAAGTGTGGTATATGGTACAAGTTTTGAAAAAAAATATGAAAGGTTCAGAGCTGTACAATCAACTTGTTGCATTGAGCTAGTGAAGATAGCTCTGCGTCAAACGAATGTTCAAGCCATTATTTTAATATTTATCTAAACTTTGCCTTAATTTGTGATTATAATACACTCACTAACGATAAAGTATTAAAGATTGGCATGTGAACAACAGTATAACAGACAGATATAAAACATATACACCAATTATGAAACGATGACACTAGGTGAGTAGGTAAATAACAAACCTCCACACAAACGTAAATAAAAACTAATACATAAATAAATAGTTACATTTGAACGCTAGATTATAAACAAACAAACACAAAGTCGAAGATTTGGGTAATATATATATATATATCATTAGCATGAAAGAAGACGTGTTTGTAATTTTTGTTATGGATTCACACGACGGTCCGTTGGGTTGGTGTAGGGTCTATGGTTTCACCAAAAGGATAATCAGGTGTATATGATTGTGCGGGTGGACTAGCTGACTGCGTGTACACGTGTTAGGTGTACATCAATCATATTTAAATTACTTTAAGAGTATAAACGTGTGTGTGTGTATATATATATATATATATATATATTGTTAATGTTCTTGTTGGACTCTCTGTTGATGACATGTACAGTGAAGTAGAGTGGTGGTAACGTTAACTGTGGTTATTGTGTTTGTGTACAAATTATGATAAAAGTTATCTGTTATACCTACCGTAACCATGGTTTCAAGCTCCAATCTCTTCTTAAGCGTTGTATCCATTTTACCAATGACGTCACACGTTTGAGTTAATTGCAAAGAAATGTCAATCTCAAGAACTTTAATTCAGTACTTGTTAGACCGATGACTGATCTAACGCTGTATACGTCACAAATTGGGCTTTAGTCAATGATTAATAACATGAAACACCGACAGCATCGAAGCTGTCAGATTACAACTACGTGGCATTGTGATGACAAAAACTCGTGCAAAACAGTCTGATTAAATCTGATGTGGTGAAAGCGGCTAGATGATATGTACGTTTGTTCCGGTTCATCGCCGCCTCGGATTGAGTACAAATTTAATAAAATATTGGTCTGTATGCCAACGTGGTGGTGTAATTATCGTAACGATATACATGTATACCGTATAGGAACTACACTATGTGAGTGGTGGTGTAAATCATAACGATATACATGTATACCATATAGGAACTACACTATGTGAGTGGTGGTGTAAATCATAACGATATACATGTATACCATATAGGAACTAGACTATGTGAGTGGTGGTGTAAATGGTAACGAAATATACCGTAAAGGAACTAGACTATGTGAGTGGTGGTGTAAATCGTAACGATATATACCGTAAAGGAACTAGACTATGTGAGTGGTGGTGTAAATCATAACGATATACATGTATACCATATAGGAACTAGACTATGTGAGTGGTGGTGTAAATGGTAACGATATACATGTATACCATATAGGAACTAGACTATGTGAGTGGTGGTGTAAATGGTAACGAAATATACCATATAGGAACTAGACTATGTGAGTGGTGGTGTAAATGGTAACGAAATATACCGTAAAGGAACAAGACTATGTGAGTGGTGGTGTAAATGGTAACGAAATATACCGTAAAGGAACTAGACTATGTGGGTGGTGGTGTAAATGGTAACGATATACATGTATACCATATAGGAACTAGACTATGTGAGTGGTGGTGTAAATGGTAACGAAATATACCATATAGGAACTAGACTATGTGAGTGGTGGTGTAAATGGTAACGAAATATACCGTAAAGGAACTAGACTATGTGAGTGGTGGTGTAAATGGTAACGAAATATACCGTAAAGGAACTAGACTATGTGAGTGGTGGTGTAAATGGTAACGAAATATACCATATAGGAACTAGACTATGTGAGTGGTGGTGTAAATGGTAACGAAATATACCGTAAAGGAACTAGACTAATAAATCACCCGAAACACGGATTTAATACCAATTGAAATTTAAAAAAAGTCGACCATCATTTAATACATATTCAAAACACAATCATTTCACCTTTTTTATTTCATGAAATTTATTGTTTCCTTCACATTTCATTTAATTCATCAAATATTATATTCTAGTCCCTTCTCCGAAAAGAAAACCGTCAACAAAACAAGTGGATGCAAACACGGCTGTCGTTAGCTGAGTAGTTAGTTTGTATATGTATGCCATTCCTTACCATACCAAGGTGACTAAGTTTATGACCGATATTTGAACCAACAACGATGACTGGGTTCAGTAATATAGTGCAATCGGGTGATGAAACCTTAGTCCGACACCCCCCCCCCCCCGTCGTAAATCATAAACTCATTTACGGCACCGTTGACTAAGACGCACAACTTTATTTTGCAGTGTCGCGGAAGAAATACAGCTATGTAACAGAATTTAACACCTCTGGTTTACGAGAACGTCTGACCCTGTAATCGAACAACTCCGACATTTTAACTCCGACATTTTATTAAACTGGTGTTTGGGTTTCCTTGGTACTCAGTTCTAGTGGCACTACGTACCTACAACTGGCACATTAATATTATTTGATATATTTATGACTTATTTGTACGTGATATTGTACACCTTGAACAGTATTAAAATTACCAGTTGGTAAACGTGAAATGATTTGTACTGTGCAGCTGTGTACACATATTAAAGGTAAAAAGAAAAGAAAAAATATTTGTGTCTGATCAAATATTTCCGATAACATGACTTGCGGAAACAGGATAGGTAGATCGGAGTTTTATTTGTTGTTATTGTTGTTGTTGTTGTTGTTGTTGTTGTTGTTGTTGTTGTTGTTGTTGAGAAATTACTTCTACCCAGAGACAAGATACTCGTTGGTCACAATACCTCTGTGATAGTTTGCTGAAATGTAAAATTGAGGACTAAATGAAATCATCGTCATACATCACGCCCTCTACGGCAAGTCTAATGCTCCGGCTGGCGAGAATGATGCGAAGTATACAAGCACAATATTTTGACTGTACTGCATGCAACTTACACTTTTGAAAGAATTAATATCTCTAGAATTGGGTTTTAAAAAAAGAATTGACCAAGGAAACTTTGGCTAGAAAATTTACATGGGAACAGAAGTAAATTCTCACCATTCGACCTTTTTTGCATGTAAATGAATGTTTAGGGTAGGCAGCTTAAACCGGGGTCGGTAAATTACGGAAATACACCATCTGTGTTATTTGGCTTATTAATAATCCTAGCCTACAGTATCAAATTGATTTTTGGGCACCAAGCCTAAATGCAGCGCCCCCACAGTCAAGATTTGAACTACCCATGTATAAAATCGTTCTCTGCCAATTAATATATGATTTTTGGACACCCAGCCTAAATGCAGCGCCCCCACAGTCAAGATTTGAACAAGCAATGGATAAAATCGTAAAATGATGTAGGCTTGGTGTTTCACTCATAGGACATTACAGCTAAAATGATGTAGGCTTGGTGTTTCACTCATGAGACATTACAGCTAAAATGATGTAGGCTTGGTGTTTCACTCATGTGACATTACAGCTAAAATGATGTTGGCTTGGTGTTTCACTTATGGAACATATTTCAACTCTAGACTAATAATAACAGAGACACAATAAACACAGCAAGATCCTTTACCCAATCACATTGAACATTGATAAGCATTGCTATTCTTTCACAGTGCAGTAAAAACAAGCTTCTAATGAAAATATTACACATGGAATTGATGATTTCAATTGCTGCAATTGTTTATTTTCTAACTGATAATCAACATATCAACTTGATTACTTCTACATCCCCACTGTGCATAGACTGTAAGATACGTCGTGACGTTTCGCCCTCACCGGCCTCCTCGAGGGGTTGGCCGATGTTTGAGGGCGCACCGTCACGGCGTACCTTACAGACTACACTGTGCACAGCACCTATGTAATTGTTTCTTTTGCATTAGAAGTTGTCTGTGGGTGTGTAATAAATGTCATAGGAGTGAAACACCAAGCCTACATCATTTTAGCTGTATTAAATGTCATGTCACTATTTTTGTGGTCCAGCCAGAAGTTTAAAGTTATTCTTTTATATATACTTGTTTTTCTCATTTGCGATGAAATTACTTGATTATTTCATTTTCCTCATTTGATATGTAAATTTGGTTGTTGTTGTTGTTTTTCAACCTCTGGCAAATAAATAATATATAAAAACTAAGTCTACATCATTTTAGCTGGAAAAAAAGGAAACAAGGTAGTTACTTCAATTGTTCATGAATGTCAACAGGTTTTAATGTAAAAAGACGGAAATGATATTGCACTACAATAATGATTTTTAATTGGTCCTCGACTGTAAGTCGTGTTGCAGCGCCCTCAACGGCCATGATCAGCCTTGAACTGGGGATTTGAAGAGGTCATTATGCACATGCATGTGGTAGTCTTGGTTACCCAGATTCTCGTGTTTGGGGAGGTCTCGTAGGCAGAGCCCCAGTGGCGAGAGTCTGGGTAACCAAGACTATGCATGCGGGTGCCCAGTACCTTGCATACTAGGCGAATGCAGACTGCAAACAGGAAATTGAGAATACAGCGCCCTCGCTCAGATTGGGGGTACCATCACCTCATTGTATGGTTTCTTAAGAGTTTTGTCCCTTGGTATTCTGTAGAAGTGTAAATCAGGGAGGTTTTTCAGATTGTTTAGACATCAAGGAAAGCAGCAGTACTCTATGATTAACCAAGTAACCTATACCATGTATACCCCCAAGGTACACACAGACAGGAAGTAAAGCGCCACCATGGCAAATTTTGGAAAGGCATATTTTGGTCCTTTATATAAAATAATTGTATCAAATATGCAAATGTTATTTGAGTTGCTGTCATGTGACAATTACAATAGGGCTATGTTTTTGGCTTACATGGGCATAAAGTTCTTGTTTTGTATTGAAGATATTATTACATGCCATACACAAATATGGATTATCTAATGTATGCATCGTAATATAATGCCTCACACATAACGCCCGTTGTTTAAACGTCCTGCCACATACGCAACACTGATACGGTCGAATCTCAGCGTGAATCTGTTTATGGCGGTGCAATGCTGTTTTCCGTTTGAACTTTTTACCGCAATAATGACATTGATACGGTCTATCTTGTGTATGGGTTGTCAAATGGGCATCCAGATGGCTCTTAGTCCTGAAATGATTTTCACAAAATTTGCATGCAAAAGGTCGTTCACCTGTGTGGATTGTACTATGCACTTTTACATTGTTCTTTCGCTTGAATCGCGCATCACAATGTTCACATCTGTATGGTTTGTCATAGATGTCATCACTCGCATCATGAATAACAGCGCCCTCTGTGGTAACAACGAAACCTTCATGAGGCATGGCTTCATTTGTATCGTTACTATGGCTACAGAAATAATCAGCCACTTCTGATTGTGGAATTTGTAGTGCAGTGGGATTTGATACAGCGGTACTGGTCGACATTCCGGGATTTGATACAGCGGTACTGGTCGACATTCCAGGATTTGATACAGTGGTACTGGCCAACATTCCAGGATATTCCACAATAGTTCTTTGGTCTCTAATTGTGATATTCGAATCTTGGGATATATCCTGTGGAATGTGCACACTTTCCATGATTCTGATCCCAGATTCCACTGGAATTCCAGAATTTCCTGATGTCTTAGTTGCCATGAGAGTCTGCTCAAACAAACTACGTTGATTTTCTTGAGCGATTATATTCTGTGGCACATTAACACTTTCAATAATTCTAATTCCACAGTTATTACTTTCATTATTAGTAGAATCTTTCCTTAACAGAAAGGATCTATCCAAAATATTTTGTTGATTTTCTCGGGAGAGAACATCATTTTCAATAACTCTCATTTCAGGTTCCTTGCAGATTGCATTATCAGTAGATGTCTTCTTTCTGAGAACAAACTGCTCTGATAAATGTCGATTCTCTTGGGACAAAATGACGTGAGGTCTGCTCAAAAGATCTCCAGCTCCAATATCAGATTCCATCTCACTGCTAATGTTATGATTTTGAGTCGTATCATGGGATCGCAGGAATACATTTGGTTGATTTTTTTCAGATGAGGTCTTGTGACGGTGTACAGTATCAACAGCTCTGTATTGCGTTGATGTTCCACTAGTAATTGATTTTGTTGATGGCTGAGAGGACTGTAATATTAAATTTGGTTGATTGTCTTCAGATGGGATATTCTGAGGTAGGCTATCAACAACTCCATATCGCATAAATCGTCCACAATTAGTCAATTTCTTTGATGGTTTCAAAGATTGTTTGATTACATTTTGTGAATTCAAATAAGAAATATTATTACCACTGTTTTCATTTATCTCTGTTTTCCATTGAAGTGCACAGCTGGTCTCCCGTTGAAGTGCACAGCTGGTCTCTTGATCTTCACTATTTTCAACTTTCACAATTACAACAGGATCTTCATTCTCATTTACTGCTCTTGAGTTGTTGCTATCATCCAACTGATTTGCATGATTGTTAACTTGTTCTTGATTGGCTGTTGTATGTGGTAATGTTTCATTGTTAGCTTGTTCTTGATTGGCTGTTGTGTGTGGTTGTGTCTGATTGTTAACTCTTTGACGGTTGGCTATTGTGTGTGGTTGTGTCTGATTGTTAACTCTTTGACGATTGGCTGTTGTGTGTGGTTGTGTCTGATTGTTAACTCTTTGACGATTGGCTGTTGTGTGTGGTTGTGTCTGATTGTTAACTCTTTGATGATTGGCTGTTGTGTGTGGTTGTGTCTGATTGTTAACTATTCGATGATTGGTTATTGTGTGTGGTCGTGGTTGATTGTTAACTCTTTGACGATTGGCTGTTGTATGTGGTAGCATCTCAGCGACTCTTATCTCACTAACTTTGTCTGGTGGTGTTTCTGTTCTTGACTGACTAAAATCATTATTTAAGTTGTCCATGTCTGAATCAGACGACAGAAGGGAGAATGACCCGGATTCCTGTCCTGAAGGTGTGACAACTTGAGGTTCAGCAGTTGTTAACGCCCTCTCTGGTATATCATTATGTTCAGTAGCTGTTACCGCCCTCTCTGGTATATCATTGTTGCGTGATATCAAAGATGTGGTAACTTGCATCTGTAGAGCCCCACTTTCACTCAGGAAGTGAACTATCATTCTTTTTTCTGCAATTCAAAATTCTTATTTTATTAATTACTCAGTATTTTTATTATGAGGGTGCTGTTTATCTTAGAACTGATAGCAATATGTATACACCTGAAGTCTCAAAAAACAATACTCAATTCCTGCAGAAAAGTAGTGACAATTTAGTTTCAAATTTGTCATCCATGCAGGATGGTCACTGAACACATATCAAGTGCAGTAGAATTTCTTTACTAGATTTCCAAGTTCAGTATTAAAGTTACCAAGATGCTATTTCATCACAAATACAAGTCACTGGAGACAGAAATAAGTCTGACTGAATTTTCCTGTCAGGACGAAGACAAATATACTACACAGAACTATATATGAAACCCACAATAGGGAACTTACAAACCCGCCATGTTGAATGTTGCATCATGGGAAATGTGATAATAAATACTAATCAATTAGTATTGTAAACAATGTTGATACATTGTTTGTAACCACAAATAATCAATTCATAATCACCCTGACCATTGTGGGAGGTTTATTTTATCGGTAGCTCCAGATTAGGTATTATGATAACCACAGATAATCCCATAGTCCTTTGCATCTGAGCATGCTCAGTCTGGATTGCAAGTTCCCTATTGGAAACAACACTTCAATTTTAAAACATTACAAAGCCAGACAGGTTTATAACCATACCTTTGTTTGTGAGAGTATTATTCCTGAGACGGTTGAACAATTCTTGAGAAGTTTTCACAAAACATTCTCCAAGATGAGTCATCTTATCAGTTCTTCTTGCTTCCTCCCAGACATAAACACAATCTGAAAGTAATAAAACTTTATATTTCTTTGATAGTTCTTTTTAGACACACTTGACACATGAAATATCAGTGTCCTCACAGGGTGATAGAAAAATATAACAAAAATGTTTTCAAAATTTTTGTTTCTGATAACATGACTTCTGAAATTAGGGAAGGTAGGTCAGGATCTCATTTCATTTTTTTATTGTCTAATTAATAAATTAATTAATTAATTAATTAATCAATCTATTTACTTACTTATTTACTTACTAAACTTACTTATTTATTTATTTATTTATTTCAGAATTTGTTTGACCCAAAAGACAAGATACTTGTTGTCACAAAAACAAATGAGGCAAGATGGTCTTTCTTTCTTAGCGCCGTGGTTCGCTTGTTTAATAAGCATGGATCTATTAATTAGGAGATCTCCCCGACATCCATGGCTATGGTAAATTAGCGACATGCTCTGACTTCAATGGCTTCTTATCACGACTTCCTTTTGAACCCCTGTCTGTCTTTTAACTGAAAACAAACTGGTTTCACAATGACATCTTCTAATAAGATGGTATTACCCCTTTATTAGTATCATTATCAAACTTAAAAGAACTACGGCTATCGTGTTACAAATTTTGGCACTAGTTGAGTACATACCATATAGACTCGTGCACCGCCTGTAAGCAGGGCTATAATCAACGTACCTTGCGAAGTGAGTGACGGCCTCATTTCATCTTTGTCCGAATACGTTTCCACTGTGTCGGCAAGTTTGATTTTAACGCGTCTAAGCAGGGAGATATCGATAGCATGTGAGCTATTTACATTCATTTTGATATCAGCCATGTGTCTATCAAACGCTGCAGTCGAAATCTTTGTGATAGCCTTTCCTAAATCAAGGCAAGTCTACTGTATTTACAAATGTAAATATTTGGAAGCCAGCTGATTTGACGTAGTATGCTGGGTAAACGAACACCGTTGTTTGAGGGCGCTACACTACTAGATATATAGATACCCCGGGGAAGATAGGCTATGGTCAGAATGTGGTGTTTAATGTTTGAAAGAGGTCTGGGGAGATAAAAAAAAAAGGGGGGGGGGGATTAAAAATTTAGATTACAGGGAGAGCTTGATTTTTTATTGACAGGAGGGGTAGCCTGCACATTTTTGGAACATGGATGTAAAGACCTGTATAAGGAGATTTTAATAAATTTTAGATAATATTTGTAAGCCCATATGATGTGAATTTTTATTCCATGGAAGGAATTTATATGTATTTAAAAAATTGCAGTTGCTGAATTTTCTCGTTAAGTTGCATTCGATAATAGCAGTGTATATACAGATATGTGAATATCAATATTATAATACACACATAAACACATACATACATGCACACACACATACACACACACACACATACACATACACATACACACATACATACACATACACACACACACACAAACACACACACACACACACACACACACACACACACACACACACACACACACACACTTACTTGTACCCCTGCTTGGGCGTTACATTTAGACGATGATGGTTATTAATGACAGCATTGACCAATCAGGACGCCATCAGAAAAATCTCAAAGACACATCTACCAGCCATGTATCCAAATTACCTAATTGAAGTACTACAAGTGTATTTCCTGTGTACATCATCCATACAAGTGAGATTAGACCTTGATAATCATAACAATAACATAACCCACTGAATCCAAATAGTCTTGGACATATATATTACTAATTTATTTACTCTGCAAGTGCAAATACATATATCTCACTTAACTAGGATTCTTCAACAGGGAACTTGCAATCCAAACTGAGCATGCTCAGACGCAAAGGACTATGGGATTATCTGTGGTTATCATAATACCTAATCTGGAGCTACTGATAAAATAAATCTCCCACAAAGATCAGGGTAATTATGAGTTGATCATTCGTGGTTACAAACAATGTAACATTATCGTTTACAATACTATTTGATTAGTATTTATTATCACATTTCCCATGATGCAACATTCAACATGGCAGGTTTGCAAGTTCCCTATTACTATCTTGAAGACAAAGAACACAGAACATAAACTAGGAATTGAAAACATACCATTCTCATCTAGCCATCATATAGGAATCAAAGGGTTTCAAGTGGCCATGTGGATGAGGATTGGGTATTTTTTTTATATATTTTTTTTAATATATGAAACAATTTTATCATGGCTCCTACTTGAAATATCAATATGAAACAACATTGACCAAGTCTGGGTTTGTAACTCAATAAATTGCAAAAAAAAATTTTAAAATGTGTAAAAAGTTTACATATTTATCAGTCTTTTCTATTTATTGAATTACAAACCAAGACTAAACAAAACCTAAAAAATGTATAGTATGTACAACAAACATTTTACACATTTATCAGTCTTTCACAATTTATTGATTTACAAACCCAGACTTGGTATATGTTGTTTCACATTGATTATTCAAGTAGGAAGCCATGATAAAATTCATTTATAAATTATAAATCCAAAATAAATACCCAATCCTCATCCACATGGCCACTTTAAGAGGAGTTATCTTTTCATTATACAGGATATTTGATTACAACAATTGTATTTACCATTCTCTGATTTTTCTGAAATTAAACCTCTTATTAAAATCTGATGAAAAGTGGAATTTTATACCCAACAATTTTTTCTTTGATTAGCCAAGAGATTAAAAAACAGGCAGTGAAAAAATCATGTCAAGTATTTTCCTGCTGGACGACGAGGAAAATGGGAAATAATCAAATTATTCCGACTCAAGCTAATTTTATACACTCCAGAACCAGTGACGTAGACATGGGTTGTCATGATGTAGATCAACTAGGGTATAAAGTCTGTATTTTCTGTTCAAACACAATAACTTGGCTTGTGCATGGTATACAACATGTAATGTTGTTTAGGGTCACAGACTAGACTAGTTCAGATCGAACTATTTCTGTGGCCCTCACCAGATATATCATCCAATCAACCTCCTTTTTGAAATGTACATAAAAATGTTATCCTGTTTTGTATCTGGTGAATAAACAATTCAATTCAATGTAATGTACAGCTACATCAAGACATAGAAGCTACCTAAAACCAATTCACTTTACAATACAAGATATACATTACAGTATCAATGGCTGATGTAACAATAATGCCTACCTCCCTATTAGGCCTAATAAAAAAATAGAGCCAATCATGAACAAGTAAATGACATCTACCCCACATACACACTTACTCTAAAGTACGAAATAATTAAAACAGTAATTGCCATAAATAGTAGATTGAGTGACAGGTTTGTTGAGAATTGAAAAAAAAAGTGTGTCATCACACCATATTTAGACAAACTGTCCTGACCAGAAACAATTCTTTTTTTTTCATGGCTTAATTGTTTAGTGGTCTGGTATGTCTACGTATGTGCATATCAAAATTTTGTTTAAATCTAAAACTCTGTGAGCAGAGTGGACACTGGAATGGTTTTTCTCCGGTATGGATTCTTGTATGTGCAATTAAGTGATCTCGTCTCAGAAATCCTTTACCGCAAAGAACGCAACAAAACGGTTTTTCACCAGAATGTATTTTCATATGATGGTTGAAGTTTCTACGTAATTTGATGATTTTACCACATAATTCACATTTGAAAGGTCCCATGTCATGATACAGTTTTTCCTTGTTGGACTTTGTTCTACGTTGTCTAGTCTGTGCTGTTTTCAGCCACAAACTTGATACACTGTGCGACATTTCCGGGGACATATACTGAGTTGCATAGCTTGTAGATGGTCTATTCTGGTCTATTCTTACACCCTGGAGTCTATTTACTGTTTCATGTGATGCTTGGGGTGAAACATCTGATGAAGTCTGCATTGTTTCTATGTATGACCTTTGACCTATGACATTCTGCGGTGATCGTAGAACTGTGTCACTGTCAGATGACCTCTGAATCGTTTGATTATGGAATGGCCTTTGACCTGTGTCATCATTGGATGACCTTTGAACAGTTACATTGTGTGATGACCTTTGACCTGTGTCACTATGGGATGACCCCTGAACTATGACATCATTTGATGACCTCTGAACACCAGCACAGGATCTTTGTCCTGTATCAGTACATGACCTTTGCATGTTTACAATAGGTAATGACCTTTGACCTACATCAGCATATGACCTTTGAACCCTAGCAGCATGCAAAGATTTCTGAATTCTATCAATATGTGATGATCCCTGCATTCTTTTAAAAGGTGACGACCTTTGAACTGTGTTAGTATATGGTGACCTTTGACTTTTTTTCATAATTGGAGTTCTTGAAATTGCACTTGACATTGTCTGTAGGTGTTGAAGCGGTGATGTCATATGCGTTCCCTTCGGATTTTCCAAACTTTCAGTATTTGCATAACGTGACGTCACTGTTTTCTTTGCTCCATTGCCGTTATTTTTACGATTAGTGTCGGTTACGACGGTAGTATCTTTGCTTGATGTGATTTCATTACATCGTCTGTCTGTAATATGCCCACTGGATGTAGAATCTGTTGATACATGGTGAAAGATTTGATGACCACTGAAGAGTGTGGACTGGTCAACACTGCAAGACTGTCTCCATGAGGATTCGTTGCCTCTACCTTCCATTTTGACCTCTATTGCTGCTATGTCATCATTACGTAAACTTACGTCTGTATTTACACACGTCCAGGATTGTGGTTTTTCTGAATCTTTGACTTTATTACAGTTTACTTCCTTTGCCTCCAATACTGACCTGTTTCTGTCATGAATCTGTTCCCGATTCACTGAAACTTTGGATCTCGCTTGTTGACCCCTTAGTTCATCCCTCATTTCTTGTTGAGCCCTTAGTTCATTAGAAAACTCTGGACTTTTATCAACTATGCGATCGACACGTTTTTGTTGGTTTGAGTCATCGTTGAGCGCTTCACACACAATGTTCAAAGATCCGATCTCTTCCTGACTAATAGCGTAAAAAACGTCGCTTTCATTGATCGAAGATAGCATCTCATCCTGACTTGTTACATTGTAACAATTCATACGCTCATCAGATTTTCCCGCAATTCCTTCATGACTTGCTGCATTGTTAAAATCCCCATGTACGTGTATGACATTATTTTCAAAAGGACCTGAGTCAGGAAAATGTTCGGCTGAATATCTGTGACTGGTTTCATTGTCACAACTATCTTGAAGATCATCCACAATCTCATCTTCTTCATCCTGTGAAATCTCATCCCTTTGTTCCTCATCTTCACATCCACTCTCTTGTTGCTCGCATGAATTATTGATTTCAGAATATGGGTTTGGATCCGCTGTCCAAACAATTGTATTAACTGTACTTTCGTCATCACTCTGTTCCGTTTTCACTGGTGGTAGTTCATTCTGCATAACAGTAGATTCTCTGTGACACTGCATAACAGTAGATTCTCTGTGATACTGCGTGACACTAGATTTGTTGCGAGACTGAGTGACACTAGATTCGTTGCGAGGCTGTGTAATATTAGATTCTCTGCAAGACTGTGCAACACTAGATTCTTTGTCACACTGCATGACACTAGATTTGTTGTGAGACTGTGTAACATTTGATTCTGTGTGACACTGCATGACACTAGATTTGTGGCAAGACTGCGTAACACTAGATTCTCTGTGAGGGCTTGGAATATGAAGATCGTCATGATTACGCTGCGACCTTGTGGAGCTTCTCTTTTTCTCACTATTCTGATCTGATGAAAGACTATCTTCATCTTCACCATGACGATACTCCTTTTCATCCACTGTCTTTTCTGCCATTTCTAATTCATTAGAATTGCTACCTTTAGGATCACTGTGACATTTTTCCTTTGAGGTTAAGATCCGCGGTGTTACTTCGGTTTTCATGTCCACTTTTAGGATTCCACTATCACACATAACATGGAGGATAGTTGTCTTTTCTGTAATTAAAAATGAAATCAAAATAAAATCAATCACTAATTCTATTATCGAAATAAATTGAATCACCAATTCTATTTTTATAGGATGGAACCCGCTACTCTATAAATGTCTGGAGAGAACCCTGTAAATTATAGGATCCTGGATGGAACCCACTACTTTATAAATACCTGGAGAAAACCCTGTAAATTATACGATAGAACCACTACTCTATGAAGGCCTGGGGAGAACCCTGTAAATTATAGGATTGAACCCACTACTCTATAAAGGCCTGGGTTGAATCCAGTAAATTATAGGATGGAACCCACTACTTTATAAATACCTGGAGAAAACCCTGTAAATTATACGATAGAACCCACTACTCTATAAAGGCCAGGGGAGAACCCAGTAAATTATAGGATGGAACCCACTACTCTATAAAGACCTGGGGAAAACTAAGTAAATTAAATGCTGGAACTCACTACAGCCTAAGGAAATCCAATAATCAGAATGGAGTTCACTATTATGTTGTAGTCTGTAAATTATGGGCTGGAATACACTACTTTATATCAATCAATCAATCAATCAATCAAAGTGCTATAAAGGCCTGGGGAGAACTCTGTAAATTGATGGGATTGAGGTACCTCTGAACATTTCTTGTGTCTTGAAGGCTCCATAATTAATGTTGGAATTAGGAAATGTTCGATATTTTGGTGTAATTTAGCAGAAAAATCCACCCAACTTTGCGATTTAGATCTGAATTGCTTCCATCTATGTAAATTTGTGTTAACGTTACAGGAATTGTAGCATTTGCTTCCAGTTATTACAACATCGGTACAAAAAATGTGTCACAAGGTGAATTTTGTAAAGTATACTAGACTGACCCTTAGTCGGTCAATATCCCGTTTATGTAGATTTAATAGGATGGTTGGTGGCTATTAGCATATTAGAGTACAGGTGGTTGGGGGTAGATAGGGCACTATACAAAGGTCTGAGAACCCGTCCTCGTGGAACGGAGCACTTCTGTTTCGACGGCTGACGACCGAACATCATCCTGGTTGGAGCCTTGCTGGTTGTTGTTGCTGTATGGACCCTGAAATTGTACACTAACTGTGCACCGTAGAACTTTGTGGAATCCTGCTATGGGCTGACATGCTGAAACGCTAACGGCAACCCAAACAACAGTGTGTGACTGCTTCGGATTCGCTCGACGAAAGTAATTCGATAGCACCGAACTTGTAAGTAATTCACGCGAACAACGCGGACGTGCACGTGTCGGGAGACAACCTGAACTCTTAGTTGTAACTTTAATTAAGTTGCCACCACCAACCTTTAACTCTTGTTACATGCAATGTACTAGAACTTATTTAATTCTTTAGTCTTACTGAGTGTTGTACATTATTTTTTGACTTGCGTTAACATAACAAAGTTCTTTAAGTGAAACCTGTGACCCCGTGTGTATGCGTGCATTCTTTTCCTTAGAAACGGTTGGTTCCCCACCCTCTAGACTGCAATTACGCCACAAAACCCACTCGGTTATCTTGACAAAATGCACACAAAAAAACAGAAGAAAAAACCCTTAAAATCACACTTTATAAAGACCTGAGAGGGGAAGGGGAGGGGGAGGGGGTGAAACCATAAATACATTTGTATTGTTTTAATAACTATGATTTCAAAATGACCAATGACTACTTACCTCTGTCTGTGAGAAAATTATTTTTTAGACGATCTAACAATTCTTGAGTTGATTTCACAAAACAGTCTCTGAGATGAGTCATTTGATTTAATCTTGTAACTTCCTCCCAAACATAACGACAATCTGTGAAAAGAATAGAATGAATCTTGTTATAGTCTTCCTACGTTGTATAGTCTAGAGGCTTAGTGTATCCATTGGATTTGAATCTGAAAACCTCAGTACCTCACGTCTAGCTAAATGAGGTCCTGAGATGAAATTTCAAATTCAACCAAAGCCAACACACAGTTATTCATTAACATCATGTCTTAGTTAATCGATCACAGAATTCTTCCCAATGATAAGTTAGTGTTTGTAAACACTAACTTAGAGAACCTAGAGGGACTGTCTCATTGGTTATAATTTTATGATTAAGACATAATGTTAACATGCATACATACATACATACATACATACATACATACATACATACATACATACATACATACATACATACATGTACATACATACACCATACATACTGACTGACTGACTGTGTTGGTGGCTGTGGATGAATTTTAAATTGCATCTCATGCATCTCAGGACTTCTAGAGTAACGACTTTGACAATACATGTACATGAGTGGAGGCTTAAATTGTAATGAATCATAACTGTATAGGGACTAGACTAGCTGTTCTGTTACTATGTTCCAGAAAATCAAAACTAGTGTCACTTCAAATCAATCCTCCACTCACTGTGGTTTTCTCGTTACAAAAGCATTTTTTGCACCCAGTGATAGTGTATAACTTCATTTTGCACCTATTCTGCATGCAGGTATGTTTTTGTTGAGCAAATGTGCATGTTTTGTTCAAATTTGAAAGGTTAACGAAAGAAGATGTCCACCCTTCTCCTTTTTCCTGACAGGTAGGAATATAGTCAAAAGGTTGTTATATTTAGACTGTAGACCAGGAAAACAACAATCTATGAAATATTACACGCCCCTGTGGACTAAACTATTCTGTACACGTATACGATGTTTGCACTGGTTGGATTTACGATAGATCTTTACTATAGAAGTATAAGACCTTTACCATGGAAGTAACTACTAAGTTCCATGCCTTTAACAATGCCACGACCTCAGTAATAATACGTACTTACCTAGTGAACTCAGCGTAGACGAATCTGGATCCAAATGTTGACTCGAATGATCTCTGTTTTGAGTCAATTCCTGATTCGGAAAAGACAAATTAATCGTCCGTTGCATCGACAGACTGATATCTGTCCTCGTATCCATGGTGATTAAATTCGTGAATGCTCCAATACGCTAAAATAATTCAATGTTTAAAGCACTTGCTGAGCTAGATCCATGGAGGTCACGGCTTGTTTATACAATGGCGCCCTCTATGATGACAATTTACTCATTTACCCAGTGTGCTTTGCGTCGGTACAGGTGGATTGAGAGAGAGAGAGAGAGAGAGAGGGAGAGAGGGAGAGGGGGGGGGGGGAATTGATTTTTCAGATGTAAGATACTCAGGAGCCATTACAAAGTTTCACGCTGTTGCAATCATCAGATGATGATCAAAACTATACTGTTAGTAGTCTGATGATCAGATGATTGCAACAGTGTGGCACTGTAACGGCTCCTCAGTATCTTGTTTGATATCGTATATATATATATATTAGCCATAAATTGTGTCAAATCACGGCACACTTTATAGACTACAGTATACTATAAATGTATTCTCTCCGTCAAAACACACACAAACAGAAACAGACACACATACAGAGATGCAGACATACAGAGACACACACATGCAAGATACACATACACACAGAGATATACACATTGAGAAATACACATACATTTCATTGAGCTATTTAGTATTCTAAAAACAACCTTTATTAGATAAAGACGAAAATAACACAGCAATGAATGACATCCCAAAAGTTCTTTTGCCACTGAGGGCGCACTTTAAAGTCTTGATTTGAAACTGCTGTCTGAAATCTAGATTTTGGCCGAAATCTGGAAAAGCGTGTACATCACAGTCACTTGTGGGCTAATATTCTATTCAAAGATAATTGGAATGCATTGTTGGGTATTTACAATATTCAAAAAAACACAGTCACCAGTGTCTGCACATACAAACATCAGAGATAGTATTTTTTGAAGATTCACTAAAGCCTAATAATGCCATGTTATGTATTACAACTATTCATGAATAGAATATTAGCCCACAAGCGACTGTGATGTATATGTATACACTAAATCTTTGATAACAAAGATATTTGTGTTTGTGTGGAACATGATTTTAAGCACTGACATTCATGATTTTCTGCGTCTTTCCTGTTACCATGACCACCATAAACAACTATATGTCATAATCCAAAAAGTACAACTTTCACCCTCTAAATAACCAAAATGTATGAATAACAAGATTTTACTCAAAAATGTGAAAAAAATGTCTGTCTATTCACATTCTTTGTCTAAAAAGAAACACATTTTATTTTGGCCAATCATTAAAGGGACACAGTCAAAATATTCTGGTTTGTGAGATTATTTTTGTTCCATATTAAAATATCCTTATTTTATTCCAACAACTACATGATAAAATGCGCCACAGGAAAAATTTTTCCTATAAATAACACTTCATAAAATCTCTCCAAACTGTGATATGAAAGTTTTGTTCACTGTCCTTTTGAAAAAGTAAATAAATTTGGGCTTCACCATCTTGCTTTCAAGGAAATCGTCAAGCTTTTATTATATCCTCATGGCACCATGAGGATTACATAGGATTATTCTTTTGCTCTGGCTAACTTTTTCTATAGCTTTGTCAGACAACTGTTTTTCTCACCTAATGTTTAATCCAAGTGTTTTCAAACAGTTTACCTCCAAGGTGCATGTATGGTAATTGGCAGAGCTCTCATTAGGAATTAGGATGTTATGACATAATTTATTAGTTACCAATAAATTCCCAAAATGCATCACAGCACAGATTCCTCTTTTTTGCTTAACCTATGACCTCAATCATGGCGTGTTGACACAGACTTGCTTTTTTCTTAAGTTCATTGTCTACAAAAGTGAGTGCATTTGTAATTGTACATCTTGTCAAATGGCTTTAGTTGGAGTAGGGCCTTGGTTACAGACTGTGTCCCTTTAATTATTTTTAATCACTTCTTTGTATGTATTTTTACGTGAGTATTCAAATTTGATTTGGATGCAAATGCTCTACCACAGCGTTCACACTTGTATGGTTTCTCTCCTGTGTGTGTCCTCGTATGTTTCACCATGTTGCCATGCTGATTAAAACCCCGTCCACAATATGGACAGGTATGAGGTTTTTCTCCAGTATGGATTCTCATATGTACAAGCAAACTTCTCCTGTTTGTGAACTGCTTACTACACTGCCCACAATGGAGTTCTTCCTCTGCAACCACATCTCCAAGCTGTGCATTCATACTATAGTTGGGGACTGCAGTATTTTGCACAGACACATCTCCAAGGTTTGCATTCATACTATAGTTGGGGACTGCAGTATTTTGCACAGACACATCTCCAAGGTTTGCATTCATACTATAGTTGGAGATTGCAGTATTTTGCACAGACACATCTCCAAGGTTTGCATTCATTACATAGTTGGCAATCTCTGATCTTTCAAAACTGGTTCCTGCCACATCTTTGTATGAATGTCTTGAATTAGGCTTGTGTCTACCACCTGTAATAGAGTAATGCTCCTGTTCCGGTACAACAACATCAAAATTAGGGTACCTCACACTCAAATCATTGAAATCATCAAAGTCGTTTTCTTGCATATTAACAACTCTATCCTGTGACATATGTGCAGCTTGTGGTGATAAAGTATCAATGGAGGATCGATGTGAATGCTTAAAACTGTCTACAGATTCTATCTTGGTGAGTGAATGATCACTCTCCCTAACACTATCACCATGGTTCATAAGGCACTGTGACCGTTTTGATTCTGTCTTCAACACTGATGCAGTTGTTGATGAATTATTCATCGATGTGGCTTCAGCTGACAACATTTTGCTAGGAAATGCTGTAATGGGTACTGCACTATTGTCAAATACTGCGATGGGTACTGCCTTACTGTCAAATGCTGCAATGGGTACTTCATTATTATCAAATGCTGCAATGGGTACTGCATTGTTATCAAATGATGATGTTGTGGTCATAGTGTTATTCATAGATGGTCGTATGTCATGCATCAAGTCCAATTCAGTTGATGTCATATGAGGTAGGGCGTTATTTGCTGCTGATGTCATGGACGTATGGACAGCACTTATTGATGATGTCATGGACGTATGGACAGCACTTATTGATGATGTCATAGAAGGGTAGTTGTCATGTGTTGATGACATCATAGAGGTGTCGACACTACTTAAAGGTGATGTCATAGAGGGGTTGTTAGTATTTACCGGTGATGTCACAGAGGTACAAACACTAGTTAATGATGATGACTTGATAGAAAGCCTGTTATTAGAAATAGCTTCACTACTAGGTAGTTTACTATCTGTTGGTGATACCATGCTTGGGTAAGTTCTATTTCCATCTGGTGAAGTATTCCGAGAAGCAGTGTTGTCAAGGTTACGGTTGTTGTTTATAAAGTAAGAGTCAACATCTTGTGCAGTATTCTGATTGGTTGAGTTGGAAGAGTGACTATAATCTTGGTAAGGATTGTAATTACGTACTCTCTTCTGTCGTACATTCTTACCAGAGTGTACATGGTTAATATGTGAATTGTGATTAGATCTGTTTGCAAACTTCCAACCGCAATATTTACATACGTATGGTTTTTCCCCAGTGTGGATTCTTAAGTGTTTAATAAGGTTGCCCTTCTGATTACAAGTTTTTCCACAAAAGTCACATCGATGTTGTCTTTTCCCAGTCTGGGAATTGATGTAAGAGGTGACATGTGTTCCAAAATCAGTCTTACTTCCATCGTTGGTGTTGAAATTCGTCCTACGTCTGGGGGTCGTTGCATTTTGATCTAGACTTTGCACACTGTTACCATGGCGAGGAATTCTGGTGTTGTCCTGTCCAGACTGTACAGGTTGGTTGTCTGGCAACAAATGACTAGATTGTATACCTTGGTTGCCTGGCAGCAGATGATCAACATCTGATACTCTGTTTACATAATGTTCACTTAGTTTTACCCCTTTCTGCATTCCAGTTTCATCATACACATCAACTTGTTTTCCTTCAGACCTGGAATCCTCTTTAATTTCTTTGCCCACATTACTAGTAAACTTTGTTGTCATCTTT
The DNA here is from genome assembly GCF_964340395.1 of Glandiceps talaboti. Classification (NCBI taxonomy): domain Eukaryota; kingdom Metazoa; phylum Hemichordata; class Enteropneusta; family Spengelidae; genus Glandiceps; species Glandiceps talaboti. The sequence goes on from NC_135567.1 coordinate 20,482,486, forward strand.
ATTTCTGGAAATTCAGTCACACAACTTTCCTCAACTGCCATGTTTGTTTCTTTAGTCTCTTGAGTTAAATCATTATTTTCTTCTAAGTTTGTTTCTGAGTGTACAACCGTAATATTAGTGGGATAGGGAGCATGTTGTATGTCGTCTACAGACTTGTGTTCATTAACTGAATCCTCCTCAACCACTACATATACATTATCAGTTTGATCAGGACCAGAGCCATCATCAATTATAAGAGGGGTGCTCTGTATCTCTGACACAGTTTCACTTTCTGGGAGTGTATCTGACGTGCTGTCCATGCTACTATTGACATCATTCTCGTCTTTTTCCATCAATGGGTCATCCAGGTTTACTGTATTGGGATAAGTTTGTATCACAAAAACATCCGGAGAATTACTTGTTTCCTTTCCTTCATTGTTTTGATTAGAACCTCCACCTTCTTCATATTGTGACAATGTGTGAACAAACGGTCGCTCAGAATAACTCTGAAGAGGTCTGTTTATATTCACTGGACGATGTAACTTCATATGTGCATGGAGATCATATTTAGAATGAAAGCTTTGGTCACATCGTTTACATCTGTATGAACTAGCTCCAGGATGAATCCTCAAATGTTTCATCGGATTCCCTCTTTGAATTGGAGTTTCCGTATGATAATCCGGTGGATGTGTTTCCGTGTGATAATCCTGATGATGTGAAGTGGGATATGCCAACTGCATTCCGTGATCATTGATATCATCCACTTCCTTGTACGTTGAAGTCTTCAGTGTTGTAGGAACAGTCGCTGACAAAACCTGGCTTTGAGTTGTACTGCAATGGTCATTTGTGGAACTAAGGTTATGTTCTCTTTCTCGTCCCCTCCTTGTAGTAAAAGTTGTACGCTCATTTTGCATCGATACACTATTAGGTTTAATCCTGGGCCTACTAGGCAACTCTGGTTTCCTCAGTGGTTGACCCAGTCTAGGAAAGCTGCGGCGTGAACTTTTATTAGAAGTATGTCGTTTCATGTGACAATTGTAGTTAGACTTGGAGGCAAAGGCCCAACCACATTGTGCACACCGATATGGCTTCTCCCCTGTATGTGTCCGGATATGTTTAATAAGGTTACCCTTTTGATTACAAGTTTTACCGCAATAATGACATTTATATGGTTTTTTATCGGTATGAATCCTCATGTGAAGTGTCAAACTATGGCGATGTGAGAACACTTGCTGACACCGTATACACTCAAATTTATTACTGTTATTTTCAGAGTTGATTGCAATTGGTCCAACATCTTTATTATTGCCCAAAGTGTTGCGTTTTTCCACACCAGCAAACATTTCCATGTTCTTGTTATTTGGAAATTGACCATCACCAGAATTTAAAACCTCTGTAGACCCACTCTGACCTGCTGCTTTTCCAGTAGCATGTTCTGAATAACTGTGTACATTCATTATTCTTATCGAATCACTGTTGTCTTTAAGAAGTTCACTGGAACCTGACTTGGAACTTATTTGACTAGAATGTCTGTTAGCATTAGAACTTGTTGCCTCTTTTGTTTTCCTGTGAACTGATAATGTATTCATGTCATTTGATGTCAAGTATGGATTAGACCTTGCTGATACTGGATATACTGTCTCTGTACCATCTACTCTAACCATTTCACTCTGCAATATACTTGGTAACTTCTTGCTTTGTGTGTACCCTTTGCCTATTTTCCGATTTGACATCCGATGGTCGGATATTTGATATCTTTGCTGCTCCATTGATGAATAATTACTCCGATCATCACTATTTACAGTACGTTGGCCAAGCATTGAATACCCTGGTTGTGAATGCAGTACTTGATTTTTCTGAAGTTCAAGCCTGCCAGATGTTGAGTATCTCTGCTGCCCAGATGACACATTCTTTCTGACGTTATTCAAATTCACAGTATCACCCACCACGCTACTATATGCTCTTTTTATCTTACTATTACCCGATTTCCAGGAGAAATATCTATGTTTTGTGTTCCGTAGGAAAGTTTTTGATCTTGAATGTGTTTTCATGTGTGTATTCAGGTTAGATTTAGATGCAAATGCCCATCCACATTGTCTACAAATGTACGGTTTTTCCCCGGTGTGGGTCCGTATATGTTTCACCAGATTACCTTTCTGGTTACATGTTTTACTACAATACGGACACGTATGTTGCTTTTGTTGTTTTCTTCCAATATGGAGTTTCATATGAAGGTCAAGTTCATCCCTCAATGTAAAACTCTTGTCACATATCTGACATTTAATTGGAAGATAGCCAGTTTCTTTTGACCTTAACCTTTGACCTTCATGGACATCATGCTCACTGACAATATCTTCACCAGTTGACATCCGATCTTGTGCTATGAATACATGCGTACTCGCACTTTCAACTTGCTTCGAAACTGGAGATACTGGGGTGAGGATGTTCACGTTTCGTAAGTTTTCGTTAATACTTTCTGCCAATTGTAAGATTTCATCTTCTGTAGTGTGAACGCTTACTTTCCTAGGAATGCTGTCTGTTCTTGATATTTGACTTTTACTTCTTGCACTAATACTGTCAGATAACTTTGACCTTGCTCTTTGAAGACTTCTGGAGTCGAAACGTGCATCTTGTGAGCTTTCTTCAATGAATTTACTTGGTTTGGTTGAGATATTTTTACCAGATTCATTTCTTGTGCTCGTTGATGCAGTCCCTGTATTATACTCATAGTTGATATGATGTGACAACTTCTCTCTTTCATTTGATTGGTTTGTAGGACTACCATATATGGATGTTGGATTACCATATTTGGATCTGAAGTCTTCTGTCACATGATCATCTGGATCCTCTTCTCCATCTATCACAATAACATCAGTTGATTTAACTTTACTCAATTTCTCAGGATCTTTGCTGTTTGACATGATGGTGTTTGACCTAGAAATGGTGCTTGAGCCTGAAGTAATGGTGTTTGACCCTGATCCAGTAGTCATACCAGATGGAAACATCTGTCGCATTTCCTTGGTGTTAACCTTTGTAAGTGATGGTAATACTTCATACCTATCTGGGGAAGTACTGAGTGTTTCTGTGGCTAGATTTACTACAGCTTTTTGTAAATCACTCAATGAATTGTCAGCAACACTTTTCTTGTGAAGTGGAAACTCGGACGTTCTTCTCAGTAGTTTCTTTTTCACAGAGTCTGTTGGTTTGTTAGGTACTGTATTCTTTCCTCTATGTACTTTCATGTGAGTGTTCAGATTGGACTTTGAGGCAAATGCCTTTTTGCAGTGTGTGCATGTATATGGTTTCTCTCCAGTGTGAACTCGTATATGTTTGATAAGATTGGCTACTTGACTGAAACCTCTCTCACAATATTTACATTTGTGTGGTTTTACACCTGTGTGGACACGTGAATGGATGGTCAGCTGACACCTAGTGCTGAACGTTTTCCCACAGACGTCGCATGTGAACCGTTTCTTTGGTGAGTAAGAATTTGTTGTATGGTTAATGCCACCTGGTACACTGTTATTACCACCTGGTATACTGTTATTAACACCTGGTACACTGTTATTACCACCTGGTATACTGTTATTAACACCTGGTACACTGTTATTACCACCTGGTACATTACCATTAACACCTGGTACACTGTTATTACCACCTGGTACACTGTTATTACCACCTGGTATACTGTTATTAACACCTGGTACACTGTTATTACCACCTGGTACACTACCATTAACACCTGGATTATTAACCACAAAATTAGGAAGTTCCTTCTGATGGCATACACCAAATTCGTTTTCCTTTCTTAATTCTTCAGAAGAAATACTGGAACTGAAATGACTTTCTGTTCCTTCTATTTTTTCCATTTCATCTATACTTTTACTTTCAGCGACGCTTACACCAACTTCCGCTTTTATGTTCATCATTTGGCATGAACTTGACATTGGTTGATCATCATCTTTAGGGTATTGTATACTTTCAACAAATTCTAAGTCATTGTTTCCATGGATACGCTGTGATATAGACAATGGGTCTCCTTGCTCATCAAGACCTGACTTCTGTTGATGGTCACCCAAATCAGCGCTAACGTCTGAATCACTTTCTGTTGATTTCACTTCCAGGTTTGAATCAGTGAAATCTGCACTTGGACTCTGAGGAATATTATCACCAACATTTGAAGATAGTGAATCAGACTGGACTACAGCAATGCTGTCTGGAAATTTAGAATTCCCAGTTATGATGTTTTCCATGAATTCAGAATTCCGGGATATATCTTCATCTACTCCTGGTTCTATTTTAATCCTGACTGTTGTCCTATCACTCTCTACACTTTCAACCGCTGCATTTAAAGTTTTTGAATCTTGTACAACGCTCTTTTGAACAGATGTATCCTTAGTAGACTCTCCGTTGCTAGGATACTTCATTCCCATGGTAACAGGCACATCCTCAGTTTTCAGGGTTACTATTCCACACTGACATAAAAGGTTGAATATTGTTGTTTTTTCTGTGAATAAAAAAAGTATTACTATTAGTACCTTGGATATTTGTATGTATGTATGTATGTATGTATGTATGTATGTATGTATGTATGTATGTATGTATGTATGTATGCATGTATGTATGTATGTATGTATGTATGTGTGTATTGTATGTATGTATGTATGTATGTATGTATGTATGTATGTATGTATGTATGTATGTATGTATGTATGTATGTATGTGTGTATTGTATGTATCTATGTATGTATCTATGTATGTATGTATGTATGTATGTATGTATGTATGTATGTATGTATGTATGTATGTATGTATGTATGTATGTATGTATGTATGTATGTATGTGTGTATTGTATGTATCTATGTATGTATCTATGTATGTATCTATGTATGTATGTATGTATGTATGTATGTATGTATGTATGTATGTATGTATGTATGTATGTATCTATGTATGTATGTATGTATGTATCTATGTATGTATGTATGTATGTATGTATGTGTGTATGCATGTATGTATGTATGTATCTATGTATGTATCTATGTATGTATGTATGTATGTATGTATGTATGTATCTATGTATGTATGTATGTATGTATCTATGTATGTATGTATGTATGTATGTATGTATGTATGTATCTATGTTTGTACATGGTTGACTCTCACATACATATCGTGCGGAAACCAATGAGAAACATTCTAAACTTTAAAACAGGAAGATCACGATTTCTTGCTACTTTTAGTTTAAATGAAATCAACCAATCAACACACTGCAACTAGATGCAGAAACAAGTTGTACCTTGATGTGAGAGGCACACATTGCATCATGGGAGTTACATTCATGAATATGCATGACTTATAAGTACTAACCACCTTCACATAAACAGTCACAAATTCCTGTTAACAACTATGTATAGCAGTTACAACCCCGCACCCGACCCCACCCCCCACCCAATTACGTTAAAGGGAAGCACTACTCTAGGAAATAGAGCCATTTTCATAAACTATGAGTTCTGGGTAGTCATTTCATGCATTAATCACCTACAATTACTTGCAATTTCAGAGAAGCATCTTGTGCATTCTTTGTCATGGGCTATTGCATCATGGGAGTTTGTCATGGGCTATTGCATCATGGGAGTTGCCTAGTGAATATTCATGAGTACTGAGTGTCTATACAGTAATACCCTTCAGTTTACAACATCTCTGATGAATATTCAATGTGCAATTTGAATATATTATTTCTGCCAACTCCCATGATGCAATATTTCATACCAACGATATCATATAAAGGCACAAGATCAACTTGATGTTTCTTTGAAATTGTAAGTAATTATAGATGATGTAAAATCATTAAGTGACTCTCCAGAACCACTAATTTTTAAATATGTCAGTATTTTCTGGAGTTGCATTCACCTAGAAGAATGCACAAACTTACCTGTTTGGCTCAAGATGTTATTTTCCATGTTGTCAAGTAATTTCTGTGTGCATTCTTTGAAATGATAACGGAGTTGTCCCACAAAATTGTCTTTTAGTACAGCTTTATCCCATGCTTCATTGCATTCTGTTAAAATACACGAAATAAAAATACAGAAACCAGACAAATTATATGAGGAAATCATACATGGATGCAAGTGTGGTGTACTCAGAGTATTTATTCTTATATTCTCTCTCTTACTTACATCGCTCTACATATATGAATGGAGCACTCTTTACTCCACCATAGACGTGTTACATATACTGAGATTGTATATACAAATGTATACATATAGACTACGTCAGTAGTAAGCAGCAGTTCACACCTGATGATCCTTCTGGGAAAAGGTCCTTAGCGTAAATCCATAATGTAATATCATACTCGTCTTCTTTCATTTTTATGTATGATATGCTCTCCAAGCTGATGCACAGAGGCAAGTGTGTAAGTAACGTGTGACACGAACGTAATTCAATTATACTATAAACTCTCGTTGTTTTGTTACAGATGACTTCAAAGATAAGTAAAAATGCTTTCATTTTCTCGTCCTTGTTATCTTGGTCAGTTAGATCGATCACAGACAAGGAAAAAACTGTGGTTAGATTCAACGTACAGACCACAATGTGTCTTCATTCATTGTCATTCGCATGTAAACAACAAACTAACCTTCCACACTCATCGACGCTGGTAGGGTAGCTTCCTCGGCATGTACTCGTCCTTGGCTGTGTTCTGCAGACAAAATCAGTCGCTTAGACGGACCAAGCTGTAGCACTGTATCAACTGCTGTATCCATTGCAAATTAAAACAGTCATCTAGGCATGTATAACACAATAATAACGAATCATTGATACGTTTTCATCCGAGCTAGGTCAACCCTGGAGTATGACCTAAGTAGGTCATTACATTGAATTGTGGGTACTATACTATTGCCGTAGGTGGCGCTGTATCATTCCAAAGGGGAATGTACTTTGACTCCGAGATTTGAAGGTGACTGTACGATTATTGAATTTTTAATAATTAAAACAATTTTACTTTTTTTTCACGTTTCGAGTGCAGTAGGGAGTCATTATTCGATTCCAAAGGTGAGAAATTTACCAAGGTGTCATTTTATAGTAATGTTTAAATGTTGGGTTCAGAAAATTAACAATCTTTCACTTGACGCAGAGATCGATAGCATGAGATCTTTAGATGGGGAGCTCCACTCTTGGAAATGAGGTACTTTGGTAAACGTCTATATCCATGACTATTTGTGTAAGGCCTAATAAAGAAATTCTTTGGTTCCGGTTACCCGACCTCCACCTAGTTTTTCATGCTAATCCTTTTTAACGTATTCGAGGAAAAAATAATAAAATAGCGAAAATTAATTGTGAACTCTCGCAAGAAATAGTGGACGGGAAAACTGACATCAACTTAAAAAGACAATTTAAAACTGTTCTGCCAATCTGTAATGGCTGTACATCTGATGAGAAGAAACCAATAACACAGAGACCATATGGAAAACAACAGAAAACATAACTACCTGACCTAGACACTCACAAAAAAAAAAAAAAAAATCAGGACGATTTGACATGTACGCATGCGTACTTTCCTGTATATAATCCGCAACGGAACGGAGTGTCACATGACTACTAATTACGTCATCACAAGACTATCACATCAACTAAATACTATCATTGTCTTTCTTGTTTATTGTCTATAAATAAAGATCTTGGCCTTTAACAATGGTTGCAATGAGTACCACATGGAGGCATATATGTTAATTTTTCTAATTCATTATTCTATTTTGATAATTCTGTCCACCTGTTACAAATTTACAGATACTGTATGTATATATATATATATATATATATATATATATATATATATATATATATATATATATATATATATATAGATATATACTACCTTCAGTAAAATTTAAAAAAAAATAAGTGTACAACTGTTGCACTGCTAGTGTTCTAGAAGACGCACAGGACTAGCTTTGCTATTTTCCATTCTCTCTTTACCCTTTTACCTTAGAATGTAAAAGAAAGAAAGAAGGAAAGAAAGACAGACAGACAGACAGACAGACAGACAGACAGACAGACAGACAGACAGACAGACAGACAGACAGACAGACAGACAGACCGACCGACCGACCGACCGACCGACAGACAGACAGACAGACAGACAGACAGACAGACAGACAGACAGACAGACAGACAGACAGACAGACAGAAAAAAATATATTAATAATTAATGATCTGACAGATTGCACCATTGTTTGATATGACACGTGTGCATGATTAATTCAAAGCTAAAAGTGAATAAAACCAACTATTCCAACGTTTTTGATCCCACTTTGGAGAAGATTGACAAGAAACTCCTAACAAAATGGGAACAGTTGTAACAACTTTGCTCCCAGACTTAATTATACGTGTTCGAACTGGCGATGTTACGGGAGGCGGTACTGATGCATCGGTTCATCTGATACTCTACAATAAAGAGGGAGCAGCGTCCCGTGAAATCGTCCTGCATGATACTTTTGGATTCAACTTTGAAGTTGGTGACACCAACCGATTTTTTATCCGAGATCTACGGGACTTTTGTGATGTGGTCAAGATAGAAATCTGGCGGAATGCATGGTTTGGTGATGATTGGTTTGTTGATTATATTGAGATAGAAGATTACCATACATACAAACGTCACTACTTTCCAATACATCGATGGGTGACGACCGAGCATCTCAGTGTTCATGAGAACGATAGCTTCCTACCACAAGACGATCCCGAACCTGAGAAAAGGCAAAATGAACTCAAGCTAAAACGAGAGTTGTATGGAATCGGTGTTGATAGTGGACTGCCGATCATGGTGAGTAAAGTAAGATGCAAGATCACTGTTGTTGCATTTCGTGATGATAAAAATGAAACTCAATTTGATTCATTTAGAAGTCGGATTGAAAATATGAAGGCCGGGCATAATTGACACCGGACTAAATTAAGACATACAGTCTGTTTCAACTTACCATTTCACTGTTCACTAGTTCTTCTTGATAGAACCACCCAGAAGCCTTCTGGATGTAGTAAAACACTGGTATAGTCACCTCTATAACAATCAAATACGTAATGTCAATATACAAAGCATATCAATGAATTATCATAAATGTCAACGTAAATAGTATAGACAATCAACAATGCCATTTTGTGAGAATAAAATAATAAAAATTTAAATTTAAAAAAACAAAAAAAACCTGCCATTTTGTGAGTTTTTCAATATTAATTTCTTAAAGTTGCGATATGGATCAGTAATGGGTATTTATTTTGGTTTTTTAATTTATAAAACAACCAACCTTACTATAGTTATCTATTTGGAAATACATTGTAAAATAATTTATATTAAGTCCTTGTTTGACACTCAATAAAATACAAAAAACTAAAACGTGTAAAAAGAATTGTTATTGTATGGTCCCCAGGGAGTTGAGGAAGTATAAAGTGTTGTTGTGCTGCCATTGATCCGTGCCAGGGAGGGGTAATAATTGTTAAATCACAATACGTTGACCATTAAACCAATGTCAAGTGGGCGATATTACAGTAATTACAAATAAAACCTGTGATGGATGCAAGCTGTGTATCAAGTGTTAAACATCGATGGATATAAATAAATGTTCACTGTCCTTCCTAGGGATCTAGTTATCGGGCATAAAATCTCATTTACATAATCATTATTATTACAGGTTGCACATGTTCCGAAACAGGAGGAAGTTTCATTTAAAGATAAGGTATTCAATACTTTATTAGCATTATCGTTCTCCTTTTGCTGACTTCCATAATATTGATATAGGTACTAGTGGAGAGAATGAGAGAGAGAGAGAGAGAGAGAGAGAGAGAGAGAGAGAGAGAGAGAGAGAGAGAGAGAGAGAGAGAGAGAGAGAGAGAGAGAGAAGAGAGAGAGAAAGAGAGAGAGAGAGATTCTACAATAAGCTAGATTTTTCATAATAGACATGTATTTTTCTATTCTAGTTTGACATGGCTAAAATTTTCATTAAAGCGACGGTTAGCACCAAAGCTAAAGTTGTGACGTCACTTCCATGTTGGTCAAGCCTTGAAGATATCAAGAAGTTGTATTCTCCATGCTTACCTTTACCCAAGGTATCGTAAATAACAGTTGTATTGACATTTGTATGTGAAACAATATTATTTGTTTCATACGCACTGATACGTGTGTTGGTGTTTGCAAGCTGGTATCTTGCACATTAGCTAATTTTAGCTAGATAATGGCACAGTCTTTACTCTGATGTATTTATCTATTCTCGGCTTTTTCTTATCGGTTTGGCAATAAAAAAACCTCTTGAAATCTCCCTTGACTTCATTTCAAAATCTCACGTGATTGT
>NC_135567.1:20495305-20502805 GCF_964340395.1 Glandiceps talaboti
GAACAATGACAAAGATCTGATGCCAGTTGCTATCCAACTATTTCAGGATAAAAGTGAAGATAATCCGGTAAAATAAGTTTGGGATATATTGAACAGCTTATAAGCTTATAGAAGAAAGAACAGTTTTACAATCAAAAACATATATTGTATTATTCATTATTTCAAGAGTCACCCTACCTGAGTGATATGATATACCTGAGTGATATGATATTGCCAAGTAGTTGACCAAATATTGCTATAATACAAATTTTCAGCACTTTTAATTTTTGTATGTTTCTATATAAAATGAGTGAAAGGAATAATATTGTATAAAATACCATGGACGTTTCGTGTAGGGTTTATGAAAATACTAATATTTTTTTTTGAAGAACAGCAAAGTACAATAAACGGAAGTTGCCTAGCTCGGCTTGTACGTCACTTCCGTCTTAAAGATAAATTTTGATTAAATGTTAATCTGTACTGATAAGTGAATGTGAATGAAACCAATACATTTTAAACACTGGTTTTCATAAACAATGTTAAATTACTCAGTAACCTTCCCTACAGATCTTAGGAAGACCTTAGGTAGTAAATAGTTAATAATCAAATATACACTGTATTATTACATATGTACCACTGTATTATTACATATGTACCACTGTATTATTACATATGTACCACTGTATAACAGACATTACTTGCACTGGTGCAAGTGCATAGTAGTGGTACTTTCACTGCAGTGCAATACCGAAAACATTACTGCATACCCACATGCAAATGATATGCAAATGAGGATGCAATAGTTCGATACAAAATAAATTTTATGGCAATTTACCGTCTCAGATAAACATGTAATAATAACAGAACCCAATGCCACGTGAGTTCCAGTACTAGTGTGGGTACTCAGGGGTATTTGCACTCCTGCAAGTTGCAGTGTTTTCTACTACACTTTCACTAGCTATGCTTGTGAAAGTACAGGTGCACGAAATACTGCAAGCACTTATGCAAATACCCCAAGTACGTGCACCACACTTGCACTCGTGCATCATGGGTAATGTCATACTAGTCAAAGCCTTGATGATAAGTTACATTGTATTCTGCAGGTCTTCCTACCAACTGACCCTGAGTACACGTGGTTGCTTGCCAAGATGTTTTTCAACAATGCAGAGACAGCGGTACATCAGTCATTAATACATCTCGGTTTTACCCATTTGGTGATTGAAACATTTGCCTTGTGTACTCATCGCCATTTATCTCCATCTCACCCAATATTTCGTTTACTGGGAATTCATTTTGTGAATGTCATTGGGATTAATCAGTAAGTACTCTATATACATCATTTCATATCTATAATCTTGTATTTTCTGTTCGAATACATGCAATTTGGCTGTTGGTATATATAATACTTCTTTAAATGACGTCATGTTTCTATTTTCTTTTGTTTTTCCCTGATTCATTTTTCCTGAATTTCAAGTATTGCCTTAGATGTCTTATTAGCCCCTGGTGGATGGATAGATGCAGCAATGTCATTGGGTCGAGTTGGTATGCTTGAAATCATACGACGACAATGGAAAACCTGGAGACTTGATGTTGATGGAACATTTCCCAACAACTTCAAGAAGAGAGGGGTCGATGACCCGGAAGTACTTCCAAGCTATCCACTTAGAGATGATGGCATGCTGGTATACAATGCTATTAAAGATTACGTGACATCTATTGTTGAACGACATTATGGTATGTTTTTCTAACACTTATGAATATTTAATTAAATTGTTTATTATAGTATTCAGGGCCAATAACTGACAAATTTTATACCCAAACATGTAAATGAAGTTTTAGATTTAGATTTATTCTATTTGGCAATAGAAGATAGTTAAAAAAGTACATAGAAAAGTCATTCCAAGGATAACATATGAAAGCAATTAATACTTATTTCTATTGTGGTCCTTGATTTCAAAAAATTCAAAATGGCAGAACGCAAAGAACTCTGGTCAAATTTAAGTGAAGCAAGTTTGGGTAATATGGAAATGTGCATAAAAAACATTAAAATGACTCCAGGAACTGACAGTACAGCTAATAATATGTACCTCACTCATATTTACTTTTAAAATTTGGCAAGCATTTGATCTTTTAACCGATTTCTTGATAACACTTTTTTGACTGAGTCTGTGTTAGTGACAGTGGTAAAGTGTTCCGTACTGCAGTGCAGTGTACCTGAATCATTACATACTTAACCTATCTCAGCTGTGCTAAAAACGTTACAGTGGCTGCTAGTGCAGCTTTAATGAGCAACATAAGTTAACCCATGATACTGAATTACAAGCCTGGGTAGTTTTAGAAGTAACTTACCTTTTCTTCATAGATAAGAGAGATAAGTTAACCCATGATACTGAATTACAAGCCTGGGTAGTTTTAGAAGTAACTTACCTTTTCTTCATAGATGAGAGAGATAAGTTAACCCATGATACTGAATTACAAGCCTGGGTAGCTTTAGAAGTAACTTACCTTTTCTTCATAGATGAGAGAGATAAGTTAACCCATGATACTGAATTACAAGCCTGGGTAGTTTTAGAAGTAACTTACCTTTTCTTCATAGATGAGAGAGATAAGTTAACCCATGATACTGAATTACAAGCCTGGGTAGCTTTAGAAGTAACTTACCTTTTCTTCATAGATAAGAGAGATAAGTTAACCCATGATACTGAATTACAAGCCTGGGTAGCTTTAGAAGTAACTTACCTTTTCTTCATAGATGAGAGAGATAAGTTAACACTAGATACTGAATTACAGGCCTGGGTAGTTTTAGAAGTAACTTACCTTTTCTTCATAGATGAGAGAGATAAGTTAACACAAGATACTGAATTACAAGCCTGGGTAGTTTTAGAAGTAACTTACCTTTTCTTCATAGATAAGAGAGATAAGTTAACCCATGATACTGAATTACAAGCCTGGGTAGTTTTAGAAGTAACTTACCTTTTCTTCATAGATAAGCAAGATAAGTTAATTGAAGATGCTGAATTACAAGCCTGGGCTTCTGAACTATCAACAGAACCACCTGAAGGATGTGGTGTCAAGGTAAAAAAAATATATGAAGATTTGCTTGTTGTTACTTTACCACAAAGTATACACATTGTGATGATGTGGAGATAAACAATATGTTTCCTTAGATGTACTATTTTGATATAATTGGTCAATTAGGCCAACAAAAAGAAGAAGAATTGTTTCTGGTCAGCGCGCGCATCACTTAAACACCATTGCGTCTGTCTTTTTTTGTGTGTTTGTCCAGCCCATGCAGTCTGCACATCCAAGAAAAAACACAAAAATAACCCTCCCTACTTCAGTGAAGACAACTGCAAAGTCAATTATGAACAAGCAAACGACATCTGCCCCACATACACACTTGCTCTAAAGTACTAAATAAAAAGAACAGTAACTGCCATAAATAGTAGACTGAGTGACAGGTTTGTTGGGAATTTAAAAAAAAAACCTCATCATCGCACCACTTTAGACAAAATGTCCTGACCAGAAACAATTCTTTTTTTTTCTTTTTTTGCCTTATTTTAATGTAAAAAGACAGTCATTGCCCAATATCCATAGTTAGTTTTTAGTGTAAATATTGTATTTTCCACACAACTTTGATCTTAGTTGTAACTCTATCTGTTTCTAGTATCAGTGTATAAATTATTGTGAGTGGTATGGGGCGATTGCACAATTTTAATAAGTGGACTTCTTTCATTTAGGGGAGAGGGGGTTTTGGCATCAATGCAATTAATTGCTGAACTTCATTTTCACACTTCTAACCACATTTTGATGGAGAGCTTTCATTCCTTCAATGGTAACAGCTTTTATATTTACTACTGAGATATTGATAAGTTCATGAAAATTTACTTCTAATGTGAGATATGGTACTGTAGTTCTTGTACTATGTTTACAATCATGTTTTTACATTATGTCGATCGTAGTGGTGTGACTGCTATAGTTTAGTTTACATCATATATAACCATCTAATGTCACACTTGAGAATGTTTGATTGGGGAGGGGGGAGGGGGTTTTGTCCTAAACGAACAATGGTGTTTGTTGAGCTTCTGCAACATTATGTGATCCTCCCAGGAGTCCCTAATCTTGGTTGAGTATTGCTTAAACATTTGCGGTTACCTGCATGTAATTAGGCCAAATAAGTTGTTTGGTTCCGGTTACCCGACCCCACCTAGTTTTTCATGCAGACCCTAAAATTTTTTTTTACATATTCAAGAAAAATAATAATAAAATCACGAAAATCGCGAAGTCTCACAAGAAATAGTGGATGCGGAAACTGACATCAACTTAAAAAGAGAATATAAAACTATTCTTTCAATCTGTAATGGCTGTGCATCTGATAGGAAGAAATAAACAACACAGAGACCATTTGGAAAAACAATGGAATGGAAAACCTGAACTAGACACTCGCACATGAAAAAAAAAAAAAATAAAAAATAAAAAATCTACCTACCCCACCTATTTTAAAGCTGAATGTAATCGGAACCACACAATTTTTTTTTTCGGCTTACTACAGACAAGTGACTAGTCACAGATGTTTTGAAAGGAAAAGAAATAACTTGGTTCTGTTATAATGATTTAGAATGTACTTCATAAAGTTGTTTTAACCCATTTCAGGGTTTTCCAGGTAATGGTAGTTTTACCTCAACTGGTGATGTCATTGAAGTGGTTACATCAATAATCACCATTAGTAGTCTTGGCCATGCTGTTGGTAATTTTCCACAGTACGACCAGTATGCATTCCCACCAAACTACCCTGCCATCCTTCGCGGTAAACCACCAACCACTAAGGTAAGAGTTCAAAAGAAACAAGGAACAGTCCTTATCAACTAGTCTATTTCCTGACGGACCATATTGCGATTGTACACTATGTTATCTTCACACATTGCCGCCAAGTCAATCTCGTTACTCTCACACAGAATTCTGTGCTCCCTCCTACAGCGTTATCTTCACACATTGCCGTCAAGTCAATCTCGTTACTCTCACACAGAATTCTGTGCTCCCCCCTACAGCGTTATCTTCACACATTGCTGTCAAGTCAATCTCGTTACTCTCACACAGAATTCTGTGCTCCCTCCTACAGCGTTCATATAAACATGATGATGTCGTCGCGTCCTAGAAACTTAAGAAAGGTAAAAAATTCCGGCGATAGTCAAAACAGCTGTACCGTGTTTGGCAAATACAAAGAGTGACAGAATAAAATCACACTGGACTTTTGCTTTAATTATAATTTTCAGGAACCTCTCGAAGAGAAGCACATACTAACACAACTTCCATCAAGAAATACAACGTTAAGTACTATGGTAATGGTACATGCTTTAACTCAACCATCACCAGATATACTTGGACATAGTATGAGGAAATATCAAAGTGACCCCATAGCTACTGAAGCCATTAAGAAGTAAGTTTTTATATTTTGACTGTTCACCTTGATTATATTTAATTGTATTGATAATGGCATTTGTTTGTTTAGTCATTTGTTTGTTTGTGTGTGTGCTTGTTTGTACGTACGTACGTACGTACACGTACGTACGTACGTACGTACGTATGTATGTATGTGTATATATGTATGTATGTATATATGTATGTATGTGTGTGTGCATGTATGTGTGTGTTCGTATGTATGTATGTATGTATGTATGTATGTGTATGTATGTATGTATGTGGGCGTGTATGAATGTGTGTTCAGTGTTTGAGCATGCTCGCTATGCTCATGAAAGTACAGTGGCAGAGAACACTACATGTACTTGTGCAAATACCCTGAGTACGCCACTATTGTACTCGCGTGTCATGGGGTTCTGTCATAGTATTATAAATAATGATGTACATAACAATTACTAATTACTTTCTAGGTTTCAAGCAACACTTCAAGAAATTGGATACATAATAGAGGAAAGAGAGAAAACCAGGAAGATGAAATATCCGTATCTTCATCCCACAAGAATTCCAGATTCTATCAATATATAAGCAACAGTGCATTAAACTCCTATATCAAAATATCAATATTTACAAACTGTTATTACATTATATGTGTGAATGTATTCAAGTGGCACCACAGGGGGCTCAGGCTTAGTTAGTTTTTTTCACGAAAACAAACAAATACAAATAAATAAATAAGTAAATAAACAAAAATAAATGAATTTAAACAAACACAATCAAATACTGACCCAAAATAGTCACAATTTTGTTTATGAAAACTTGGTATCTCCAATTGTGACTATTTTACGGGGTCGGTATCTCATTTGTTTGCTTGTGTTTGTTAGTTTTTGTTCATTTATTTTTGTTTATTTATTTATTTGATTATTTGTATTTACTTAGTTAGAAAGTTGGTATGGATTCCCTTACATTGTTTGATATGTATCACAGATCCTATCATTGGATTGGTTATAGCTTATTAAATACCAGGTTTTAATCAGTACAAATTACTATGAATAACTTAAATAATCATGAACAAGCAAATGACATCTGCCCCACATACACACAGTAACTGCCATAAATAGTAGATTGAGTGACAGGTTTGTTGACAGAAAAATGGTGTTGTCGCACCATCTGAGACAGAATGTCTTGACCAGACATTGGCCTTAGTGATGCTTTCAACTGTAATGATTATTTTAAGTGTGAATGTCATAGAAATGGACCTGATTTGATATATTCTTTGTCATGGAATAAGTTATGTATGCCTTAGTACAAACGGAAACATACCTAGAAATCAATACACACTTAGTACACTGACAGAATGCTTACATTATAGACTCAGTCTGGTAAGACTTTCACTTGAGTCTGTTTTTGTACTCGTTTTTCTGTGCTAAAGTGCATTGTGATAGTTAAATGGAATGCACTATATAAGAAATTAGATTAGATTAGATTAGATTAGATAATTTTGCATTTACATGAAATCTTTTTGCATGTGATTTTATCGCAGTGTTTAAACACATCTCAAAAGGTACAAGGAACTCTAAACTTTATTTGAATCACATAGTATCACCTTTAGCAACGTTTCATGTGTTCAGTCCTGTCCACACAGTGAGGAAGTAACCTTTAAAATATAGTTCACAACTGTACTTTCATGACGGGCCATTTGCACCCCCTGAAGTTAACTCAAACTGTGTCGTTTGCAAACAACATCAGAAGATATAAATACAGTTTAGTGTGGTTCAGGGTCTATACTTACCCTTCGTAACTCCAGCTGTGTTTTACGCAGTAACTCATGGAACGAAAGTTACTTACACCAACCACTCAGCAATACTGCTTATTATGGTGACAGAGCATTCTCAATTTGTGCCCCACACTTGTGGAATGCTCTGCCATCGTATCTGCAGAGTGTCACTACATTCCAGGCATTTAAATCAGGTCTTAAGACCTATTTCTTCAATAAGACTTTCGCTTGAGTCTGTTTTTGTACTCGTTTTTCTGTGCTTTGTAAAGCGCATTATGATAGTTATATGGAATTCGCTATATTAGAAAATTAGATTAGATTAGATTAGA